>NC_081521.1:11854989-11964989 GCF_030273125.1 Centropristis striata
TAGCAGGGATTTGCGGGACCACGCTATGAAAGGGGCTTATGTTTATTGTCGCTTGTGACTACTTGCTACTTCACCGGCTTTTACAAATGGCGCGTGTTGTTGTGGCGTCTAGCACTACGTCACATCCTGCTTAGCGTTCTATTCAATCAGCAAGCAGGCTTTTTTCAGGGGAGAAAAACAGCCCTGCTCTTTGACAGGACCAGAAAAAGTCTGTCAAAAGACCGATCCGGACGGCTCATATTCAAATTAGGGGCGTTTTGGCGAGTGAGACCCGCCTCATTCCGGGTATTGGACTGTAATGGAAACATCCTTAATACATGCTCATTAAGAAAAAGCTGGCACAGATCTTTCCGGCAGTATAGCAGGACATTTCAGGAGCACACTATGAAAGGGGCTTTTGTTTATATCATGTTTCTGTGTTTGTTGCAATTCAACAAAAGATGACATTTTGAATGTTGTCTGAACACAAACAGCTGAAAAATACTAATAATAAAGAAATTATTGTTTATTTTCAGATTTATCCGGTCGATATTGTATCGCTCTAACAAATACACACTCTGCTGTTTTTGCTGCATTTTGTACATTTGTTGTTCTCTGAAAATAACAGCTGACACACACACACACACACACACACACACACACACACACACACACACACACACACACACAGAAGTGGGCGGTTGATCCCTGGTTTTTGTTTTCAAGGACGCCTCTTGCCTCAGCTGGCTCTGTGTGTGTGGAGCAGTATTTCTTGTTGTGTTTTGTGTTCCTGACTGGATGGTGGGGGTTTGATGGACAGGGGGGCGGAGACACTGACAGCTTTTCAGGTGATAAAACTTAACGTGTGCGCATTAATTAGCTGAATTTAACGATGAAACAACATTTATTACAACAAGATGATCGCAGTGTCTAAAGTCTCAACGTGCCTCTGACGGCGAGCATGATGTACTCGGAGTTCAGTTTCTTCTTCTCGCTGCAGGAGAACTTCAGCAAACTGAAAATAAACTGTGAAAAAACAACATTTTTGTTCACAAAGATGATGTTCACAAATTAAACTTAATGATTCTTCTGAAGCGTAAATGAATTCACCAGGAGTTAAAAGTTCACGTTAGGCTGTAAGCAAACGACAACAGCTGAAGAAGACATTTAACCACTGTGTCTCATTTAACCAGCTGTTAGAACCAAACTATTTAAAATCTTCAGAATTGACTCACACGCTGCTTTCAACCTTCAGATGAGGAAATGGAAACTGCTAATATAACTAATTTCCTGTTTCAGGACTTGTTCCTGTAGAATTTATGAAACATCATCATCACAGTGTCTGTCAGCTAGTTGGATTAAGAAAAATAAAATAAAATTGGTGTGTGTTTTAAAATGTCACAATCTGAAACATATGTGAATTTAGAGTAAACTGTTTTTAAAGTGAGGTTCTGGTACAATATAATATGATAAATTATATAAGCCAGTAAAAGGAGAAAGCAAGTTCTTCAACATAAGAAATAAAATGACTAAAACAACAATATATATATACATATGTATATATACATATGTATATATATATACATATGTGTATATGTATATATATATATGTGTATATGTATATATGTATATATATGTATGTATATATGTATATATATGTATATATGTATATATATATGTATATATGTATATATATAATATTTATTTATAAGGTTATATTTATTCACACCATGAAAATATGATTAAACTGAATGAAAACAATAATAATAGCAACACTGAACACGACATCAACAGAAAATGTGACCATGTGTTTTATATAAGTTCACGTTACATGGTCACACATGTTTATATTAAAGCAGCGTGAACATGATAAACAGGAAACAGCTGATAATGACGAGGACGGATGAGTTGAGTCTATAGCTGATCCATCAGTGATTGATTATGTGCTGCTGGGTGCTGCTCATTAACTCGTTATGAGCTCCTGCAGACAACAGGAAGTGATTCATTGCTTGACCTCACAGGTGACCTTGATGGCAGATGGCTGACGAACAATAACAGAACAAAAGACGAGTTTATATCAAGGAAGACATCCGGATTTTATGTTTAATTTAAATTCAATGTAACAACATCAAAACAGTCTGATTATGAGGGTTTTTCCTGTATTTTTACACTGAATTTACTCTCGTGTTCACATGATGCCAGTTTCTGGCGTGATGACACACCAATTTACAATAAGACGCTGGTTTCAGATTATTCGCATTATTTGATACAAATTCATTATATTTGTCACGTCACATGAATCAAGTGAGAAATGTATGTGACGCTGTGTTGTGAAACTGTCAGCTGTAAGCTGTCTGTCAGCTTAGAGAATCTCTGAACCAAACTCCAGAAAACCGTCATTTTAAAAGTCGTACTCTTGCGTTCTTGCAGACAGACCTGACAACTCATGGATTCAGACTTTCTCCACATCAGTATCATGTAGTTATTTTAGTATTCTTTTGATGCATTTATTGAATTAAATCACAGCTTAATCCATTTATTTTGGCTTCATACTGATATAAGTGCTGTACCAGCAGTCATCCAGACACAGTTTCTGGAGAACGTGATGAAATTCCTCCGGTTCAGATTATTAGTCCCCACATAATGTCATGTCTCTTTAACAAATTCAATTCAAATTCAAAATTACTTTATTTATCCAGAGGGGAAATTCAGTTATCCTGTTAGCTCTTGAAGAACGAGACAGCCTGATGTCTGTAGGAGTGAAGGATCTTTTGAATCTCTCCGTCCTTTTTGGTCCATAAAGGTTTTGTGTAGCTGATGATCAGGGTATTTCAGGATGGCCTGGAACATGTTGACAGTGAATCTCTCCACCACCTCCTCCAGCAGACTGCAGCATAAAACAACACACTACCACCACAGACTGATAAAACATCTGCAGCATCTTACTACACATGTCCAGAGATCTGAGCTTCAAGAAGAAAAAGAGGCGGCTCTGACCCTTTTTGTAGAGAGCGTCTGTGTTTAGGGACCAGTCCAACTTATTATCCAGGTATACACCTAGATACTGAGAGCAACACCTCCATGTCCACCCCACAGGTATTCACTGGCTGAAGAGGGGGCTTGAACCTGCAGAAATCTCTGATCATTTCCTTAGTCTTTGAGGTGTTCAGTAGGAGATAGTTCTTCTGAAGGCTTTTATCAGATCCCTATATTCAGATTCCTGTCCATTCCTGATACACGCCACAATATCAGTGTCGTCTCAGTACTTCTGGATGTGGCAGGACTCAGAGTTGTATTTGAAGTCTGCTGTGTCACTGTCAACACTGTCAGTCTAAACTTTATTGATGTGCAGTTTGACTGATGGTGCATCTGTGTTTGTGTTCCTCCAGGAAACGCCCTCCTGATGAAGAAGGATCCTCCTCTTCCTCTTCACATCACAGTTGATACTCACAGCCGGTTGCCTCAACAGGTTGGTGCAACTTTAATCTGTCTTTGTGCCGAGTCAGGGCGTCCAGCTGGTTACTACACTAATCGCTGACCTCACAGACAGCCACCGCATGGCGCTCGATGATGTCATTCTGAGACAGACAACAAGTTGCCTTCAAGTAATGCTTTAAAGTCAGAGTTGCAGGTTGCTGTCTTCAGTCAGAGTTGCCGGTTGCTCTCTTTAGCCACAGTTGCTGTTCATTGTCTTCAGTCAGAGTTGCAGTTTGCTTTCTTCAGTCATAGTTGCTGGTCGCTGTCTTCAGTCACAGTTGCTGGTTGCTCTGTCTTCAGTCAGAGTTGCAGGTTGCTCTGTCTTTAGTCAGAGTTGCAGGTTGCTGTCTTCAGTCAGAGTTGCTGGTTGCTGTCTGCAGTGAGAGTTGCAGGTTGCTCTGTCTTCAGTCAGAGTTGCAGGTTGCTGTCTTCAGTCAGAGTTGCAGGTTGCTGTCTTCAGTCAGAGCTGCTGGTTGCTCTGTCTTCAGTCAGTTTTGCTGGTTGCTCTGTCCTCAGTCAGAGTTGCTGGTTGCTGTCTTCAGTCAGAGTTGCAGGTTGCTGTTTTCAGTCACAGTTGCAGGTTGCTGTCTTCAGTCAGAGTTGCAGGTTGCTGTCTTCAGTCAGAGTTGCTGGTTGCTCTGTCTTCAGTCAGAGTTTCAGGTTGCTGTCTTCAGTCAGTTTTGCTGGTTGCTCTGTCTTAAGTCAGAATTGCAGGTTGCTCTGTCTTCAGTCAGAGTTGCTGGTTGCTCTGTCTTCAGTCAGAGTTGCAGGTTGCTGTCTTCAGTCAGAGTTGCTGGTTGCTGTCTTCAGTCAGTTGTGCTGGTTGTTCTGTCTTCAGTCAGTTTTGCAGGTTGCTCTATCTTCAGTCAGAGTTACTGGTTGCTGTCTTCAGTCAGAGTTGCAAGTTGCTCTGTCTTCAATCTGAGCTGTCTGTAGGATTTGCTTTGTGTTTGGTGGCAGATGCAGTGATCTGATTGGTTTCTTCCGGCAATTGCAGATTCATTGACCCAAAGATCATTTGTGTGTGTGTGTGTGTGTGTGTGTGTGTGTGTGTCTGTGTCTGTGTCTGTGTGCGTGAGTGTGTGCGTGTGTAACAGAGCAGTCTTTGTCCTCTCTCTCTTTGTAATTTCTCTCTCAGTTCATTATGAATTCTTCAGTCTGATGATTTCTCTCAAACAGAAGAAAAAGAATCTCCTGCTGAACCAAACTCCATTAAAAAAATAACCATTTTAAAAGTAGTCTTCTTGTGTTGCAAACAGACCTGACAGAGCATGAACTTTCTCCACATCAGTATCATGTGGTTGCTATTTCAGCATCCTTTTGATCTGTTTATTGACATAAACAGCTAAATCACTTTATTTTGGCTTCATACTGACGTATTAGTGCTGTACCAGCAGTCATCCAGACACAGTTCCTCATTGTTATTTCCAAAAGCTCATTTCTAGTTTTATAACTTAACCCTTAAGTCTCGTCTTTGTTTCCCTTCGTGCCCTGTCAGAGTGATGTCACAGTGTACTGCAGTGACATCACTCTGACATCACTGCTGGGCGTGGTTACGTCTGTGAAGGAAGTACCCTAATTTTTTAGCGTATTACGTTCTGTGTGTTTCTGTAAATGTCATTTTCATCAAAATTATTTATTTATTTATTAATTAATTATTAATAAATGAAAAACAACTCTACAAATACAATACAATACAAAGTGTATAAATCAAGTAGAGTTGCATCTCTTCATCACACACGCATGCACGCACACACACACACACACACACACACACACATTTCCTCCCAATTACTGTGTGTCACCTTTCACCTCTTCCCCTCCCCCTCCATTCATTACTCTGCCTGGTTGGTTCGTCTCTCGACAAGCTGCTTTTCACGCTCTCTAAACACCCCCTCCTCACCCCATCACCCCTCCTCCCCCTTTAAAGCCTCTTCACTCGTCCTTCATCTTTTGTTTCTGCTGGAAGCCTCACATACCTGATAAACAACACACACACACACACACACACACACATACCACACCCTGAAACATAACAACTTTACAGTATATTATAGTATAGAACATCAAAAGCAAGAACAATAATATAAAATAATAAATAATAATGACAATAATTATTATTATAATAATGATGATAATAGTAAAAATAACATTAATATCAATAATAATAATTTTAAAAAATAAAGGGTTAAAAAAGGGACAGTTGACATGGGTCCTCTGAGCTGCAGTTTGTTTAGTTTTTGTTGTTGTTGCATGTCTCGGCTATACAGATGTCTGGCTTCTCTTTAATATGAAAGAACCAGATGGAACTTCACTTTTGAAGCTCAAGATACCAAATAATCCCCTTTAAGAACACCACAGCAACCACATGATCTATGACATCATTGTTTAAGGTATCGAAAACTCCTTCACATTGTACCATCCAGATCTGAAACAAATCCGATAAACGCTTGAGGAGGAGGTCAAAGAAGTTAATCACTTAAATGATTAAAGAAAAGAGGCAGACATCCGGGTGGGCGGAGTCAAAGAAAGCCAATCAGAAACTAGGGTTGTCAAAAGTATCGATACTCAAAAAAGTATCGATACTAAAACGTATCCAGATATGATACTCATTTTCAAAAAATGTTTCAATATGCAAGTGATGATCCCACAAAATCTATGAACATCAGAGGAACTTTATCTCCGAGCCTGACGTGAGTTGTGGACGCTGAGGAGCCGCTGACCACACCCCCCATAACTGACTCCGCCTCCTCACACAGTAAGACAGAGCTTGAGTCATCAAAATAAAAATACAAGCCTGTCAGTATGACCTGACATCATCACCTGACATTATCACCTGACATCATCACCTGTCAGCATCACCTGACATTAACACCTGTCACTATCACCTGACATCATCACCTGTCGGCATCACCTGACATCATCACCTGTCGGCATCACCTGACGGCATCACCTGACGGCATCACCTGACATCATCACCTGTCGGCATCACCTGACATCATCACCTGACATCATCACCTGACGGCATCACCTGACATCATCACCTGACATCATCTACTGACATCATCACCTGTCGGCATCACCTGACATCATCACCTGTCGGCATCACCTGACATCATCACCTGTCGGCATCACCTGACGGCATCACCTGTCAGTGTCACCTGACATCATCACCTGACGGCATCACCTGACATCATCACCTGTCAGCATCACCTGACATCATCACCTGTCAGCATCACCTGACATCATCACCTGACATCATCACCTGTCGGCATCACCTGACGGCATCACCTGTCAGCATCACCTGACATCATCACCTGTCAGTGTCACCTGTCAGTATCACCTGACACTGTCCACCTAACACCTGCTAATGTGCAATAATGTGTCGCAGCAATGTCATGGCGATATTAATAAAAATAATAATAATTATTATTATTTTATTTTTTTAAACAGTTGCTTTGTGTTGGGCTCTAAGGCATATGTTACCATGGTAACTGAACCTGGATCATGTTGGATTTGTTTTTATTAAACAAAACCAACTGAAATAAAACTTTATTATTATAGTTATTATTTGTTAAACTAAACTGAACTGATTACATCATCAAGAGAAAGAGCTCTGATTGGTCAGTGTTTCTGAGGATAAACATTAAAATAATATTGCGCGTGTGTGTGTGCGCGCACACACACACACACACACACACACTCTGTCAGACCTCAGGCTGTGTGTGTGTGTGTGTGTGTTTTCTCTTTGTGTGTTTGATTGATGTGTGCGTGTGCAGCGGAGCATGTGACCCTGTGTGTGTGTGTGTGTGTGTGTGTGTGTGTGTGTGTGTGTGTGTGTGATAGATTAATATTGCATGAGGTTCCTGATGAGAAGGTGGACAAACACTCCCAGCTGAGCTCTGACACACACACACACACACACACACACACACACACACACACACACACACACATACATATGAATGAATGCATGAACGTGTTGTCACATGAGGTCACACACACACACGTTTTACCAGCAGTGTGTTGTGTCAGAGATAAGATGAGGATGATAACACACACACACACACTCACACTAAACTGTCTGGTTACTATGACGACCGGAACAGTTTATGATTCTCACCTGCTGTGACCTGTCAGCTGTAAACTAATCTGAGGACAAAGAGAAAGTTTGAATCTCACCCTGACACGTTTCCACAACAGAATACAGCTGATCACTGATCAATACTGATCACTGATCAATACGGATCACTGATCAATACTTATCTGTATATATCTGTGTGCTTTTATTTTTGCTTTCAACTCAAGAAGAAGAGAACCACAGAAGTAGAACAATCAGGAAAAAACAACAACATGAAAAACCCTTTTTTAAACTTCAGTTTTAAACCGAAACACTTGGTTTGTTTCATTATGTTTCTACATGTTCAGCAGCTGCTTTCCATCATCCACTGGGGCGCTTGGTGGGATACTGAGCCGCCCACAGTAGCAGCTGATGGAGGAGAATCAAAGAGACGGAGTAGCCGAGGGACGTCTCCGCCGAGGACCTCATGTCTCTGAGCTGCTTCTTGCTGTCCCTTCAGAATAAAACGTTTCTGCAGATAAAAACTTCCTTCTGTTAGCACAAGAAACAATCACAGATCTCCAGGTCTGCATTCTGTGTGCTGTCCAGCAGGGGGCGATCCCACCAGCTGCAGAAAGAAGTCTGATTGAAAATAAAAATGAAACATTCTCATCATGAGTTAATGTTTCAAATCTTCTTCAATACAGCATGATGTTCACTTAGTAAATGATGTTCCCATTTACAGTGACACACAACAACAAGTTGACAACACACTAAAACATTAATCTGTTGGTTGATTAACTTAAGTTGGATCATGTATCTTAAAGGCTGCATGTGTTATTTAGATGATAAGGTGTATATTTGCGGCCCTCTGAGCTCTCAGGTGAATGAAACAGTCACTGACATAATCAACCGCTGATGACGGCATCATGGCGCTAAATCACACTCTAAAGACTTAACCTGACAGAGAAAAAGACAGACAGTAACAAAAGCCTCTTTCAGACTGCTGTTTCAAGATGCGATATTTACACCTCTGTGACGTATTTGCCTTCAGTCTGAACATGCCAGAGGCGTAATGCGGGGACCAAGTGATCCCGGCTCTGTGCCGTCTTCTGAGGTACAAATAAAGGCGTAAAATTGGCAAGACTGATCAATGTGAACCGGTAGAGTCGACTACACAGAAAATATGTGACCTACGTTATTTGGTAATAAGATAGGAAGCGGAGCGTATCATCAGAAACACTCCTCTCACTTGAGTCCGCCAGAAATTGAATCATGTTCAGCGAAATGCAGAACAAGTTTTCTTGACTGTAGAATCAGAAAGAAACAGCACGACGAGCAGTTCCTCAAACATTACTGTTTTAAATGCACTCGCCACTAGCATCGCTTATTGTGCTCTGTTACACTGCACTACTGGCTCCTCCCACTTTGTCCCGCAATGCTGGATTGCAATGTGAATTCTCAGACTGGGGACGCCAATATTTCGGCGTTGTGGAATCCGTATGCATGTCCTAAGGTGTAATGACGGCAAAGCTTCCTTGCAGCACATTTGCCAAAATGCAGTATGAAAAGGGCTAGTGTCATACAGACAGAGGGGTGTGGTGGTGTTCTTCTCTTCAGATGATTTACTGCCCCTCTCTCCCTCTCCCTTTCTCTCTCTCTCTCTCTCTCTCTCTCTAACTTCAGCCTCTAACCAGTGATTAAATATTAATGACCCTGGCCCCGCCCCCTCTGGCCCCGCCCACAGCACTGTGTGCCACTAGGCCCCGCCCCCTCCTCTCCCACTGGGACTCTCTCTCTCTCTCCCCCCTGTGCATGTTGATGTCTCTCGCCCTCTCTCTCTCAGAACAATGTGTCGTTCACAATAATGGGATTACAGCCATCCAGCCGGCTGCTTGCTTGCCCTGCCTCTCTCTCCTGTCATCCCCCCTTCTCTCTCTCTCTCTCTCTCTCTCTTTCTCTCTCTCTCTCTCTCTCTCTCTCTCCATCTGTCTCTCTCTCTCTCTCTCGCCCGGCATGCAGGTTCTTTCAGTTCTTGTCGTCTGTTTTTTGGAGGAATGAAAGAAAGACGGACTGTTTGCTGAATGAAGTAAGTGTCTCTCTGTCTCTCTGTCTCTCTCTCTCTCTCTCTCTCTCTCTGATGAGGCTTTGATTGACAGCTGACTCTCGTTAATTGTGCTGTGATTTAATTAGCAGAGCAGGAATGAGATTGTTGGTGGAGAGACCTACTCTCTGACTGTCTCTCTCTCTCTGTGGATAAGTTCCCTCGCTGCTGAAACATGAAACATGTCGGCTGCGTTCAGACGTCTGAGAATGTGTTTTATGTATCAGCAATGTATTGAGCGGGACAGGAGACAGACACGTCTCCTGACAGAGGACAGAGTCTCTGATGTGGTTCATGGAATCAGGAACTCGTCTGATTGTGTTAGTTGTGCTGTGTTAAATCATGTTCGTAAGCAGCATTTAAACGTTGTTGGCTGAGCTTTAACTTTAACCTCCTCCACTCCTCCCACACAACATGGACCCATGCTATAGGGACTGGGGGTCTTTAGGGGGACGGAGGGTGTTTAGGAGGACATAGCAGGTCAACAGTAGCTGCCACATAGAAGTGGTATGCATCATCTGACAGCTGGGACCTGAAGGTTAATCTGAGATGCAGCACAGCACTGTTTCAAAATGTTCTGGCCATAAATCTATCATATTAATATTAAAGTGTTTAGGCGTTTATAACGTTATGATATGAGTATGTGAAGTCCATTCTCATGCTTAGTTATGTCTCGTAAGTTGTTGCAGTAATTCAGGTTGATGCCATTGTCACAAAGATTTGGTGCGGAATTAAAAAAAAAAAAAAAAAAGACTGGAGAATTTAAAAAATATGTTGACAAAGCCCCTCCAGAATCCCACATTAAGACACCAAGACCTTGAGGAACAACAGAGAAAAATCCATGCTGTGATTTGGTTTCAGAAACATTTTATAGATTTCTGTATTTTGGGCGATTGTATGGCGAGCACTTGTGTTGTGTTTCCTGCTGAGAAACCCCCTTATTGTCAATATGCTTTGGAAAGCCATCCATCCTCTAAATGCTCTAGGTCTCCAGTTTGTGGTTGTCAAGTTTGATGATGCTGTGATTATCCTATTATCCTACATTTTACTGCAGGAAGAAAACTGCATGTTATCAGCATAAAGTGGACATGTCTTTAAAGAAGAGACTTGTGGGTACTAGGGCTGGGCGATAGGTCGATATAAAAATATATCGATATATTTTTAAATCTAATATGGAATTAGACCGTATCGCACATATCGATATAGTTTAAAAAAATCTTCCAATAGAAATGCTGCCCTTACTTGGGTTTGTCATATTTAGTTCTTTTGTAATGTTCGTTATTCTTTTCTCATATAAAGATATTTATTTCAGAAAAAGATTGGCCTATTTTATTTCATTGGCTATTTTTATTTAAGCAATTTTTTATTTATTTAAATGTGCACTTTATGGGGCTTTGATTTTTTTTTTAAAAGGTACTCCTGTTGTTATACAGTATTTATGTTCAGTTAAACGGTTTCAATAAAACTACTTGTGGCATGTCATATTTGGCTTTGACTGACTGAACATTTGCTCTCACTTTGCGATGAAAATATCTATATGTATATATATATATATCGTATATCAATATTCAGCCTAAATATATCAGGATATGACTTTTTTGTCCATATCGCCCAGCCCTAGTGTGTACCAATAGAAGGCACCTTATTCAGATATGTGGACGTTTTTTCATGGAGGGAAAATGGACATGTCAGTTTTTCCCTCACTATAATGAGTTGAACTTTGTAGCATTATTCAGCCTGACATGATATCAGACATTATAACATGTTATGATGGATTCCTTATGATTTCTTCACGGTGACATTAAAAACCTGCTGCTGAAGAGGTTAATATAAAACTGTTTAATCTGAGATATTTATTTTGTTTAAAAACTTCTTCTGTAGAGTAAAACGCTGACATGAGAAGCTTCACTCATTGTTTTGTGTCTGAATGAGCAGACAGAGATGTAACAGGATTTCAGTGGATTAACTGTGAAAACGATCTGCAGATTAACCCTGAATCAATTATTGAATTTATTAATTAGTCAAGTAGTTTTTAGGGATGGGAATAATTAATTGATGATTGAGGCCGTACGTCAATAAGCCAATGAGCTGAGAATTAAGTTGGATAAAGCTACAGTCTGCAAACTGAAAGTTGCAATAACAATTATAAAACACACAGAAATCCACAAAATACAAAACACATTTAAATATGCAAGATTACTGTGAAAACTAACCTCATGACTCTTAAGGGGCTCAAACAGAAAACATTGAACTCCTTGACGTTATCTTTACAGTATCACCTCCCTTGAGTAAATTTTACGATTTACAGGATCAAGTCTCTTTTTGTCCTTTCAAAATAAAAGCATCCATTATCAAAACAGGCTTTTGCATAGTACTGTATATATATCTTTTATTTTGCGCATGTATGCATGCAGCAATTAATCGATTTATTGATCATTAATGTTCTAGATAATCGAGTTGGCAGGTTTCTTCCAAACGCCCATCCCTAACCCTTATTGGGGTCAGCATGTTTCAGGAGGTGAGTGGTCGTCTAGTAATCAGAAGGTTGCTGGTTCGATCCCCGATTCCTCCAGAAACTGCTGCTGATGAACCTGAGGGACAGAGTGGAAGCATGAACATGTTTTAAATTGCTCTGATTGGTTGTTGGAAAAAAATTCTTTAAATTTAACTAATTTACTGTTTTGGTGGTTTTAAATGAAGTTTGTTGGTGAATTCTTCAGATCAGATTAGATGTATTAGGACTCACTGGATCCACAGAATCCGTCTGTCCATCTGTGTTGCCGTTGAGACTTCCAGTGGTCGCAGACTGATGACCTCACAGTGGTTTAACACCACTTTGTCCTCTGTCTGTTTAAACAGCAGAGACAATGATTGACATGAGTCCAGGACTTTATTGATCTGTCCCTGAAGACTCTGATATGTTGGATCACAGATTGGCGGTCAAAGACCAGTTCTGGTCCCGGTTTGGGTTGATCACATGTTCTTTGGTCTGATTTAATCTCCAGTCATCAGACCTCAAACCAGCTCTGGGCCGCTGTCCCACCCAGACTCAGAGCAGACGGTGGTCCACAACTCAAGCTTTCCTTACTTTACATTACATGTCATTTTGCTGACACTTTTGTCCAAAGCAACTTACAATAACTGCATTCAACCTGATGGTACTAGCCTTAGACCACAGCAACCAAGTAAGTACATTACTTTTAAGAGCCAACTGTAATCACTACGGGAGTGCTATATGCTAAAGAAGAAGAGCCTTTAAAAAAAATTATAATGAGGCGACCATGACTTAACCAAGGTATTGTTGGAAGAGGTAGGTCTTCAGCCCGTGGCGGAAGATGTGCAGGCTGTCTGAGGTCATGATGTTGGTGGGGAGCTGCTGCCTGTCTTTCGGACTGGGGAAATGAAAGGATTAGCTGGGTGTCGTCGGCATAGCTATGATAGGAGAAGCCATGCGAGTGGATGACAGAGCTGAGCAAGTTGGTGTAAACCGAGAAAATGAGCGGACCAAGGACAGAGCCTTGAGGGACCCCAGTGGTGAGCGGACAGGGCTCTGACACAGAACCCCCCCAAGTTACACGAAAGGTGCGGCCCTTGAGATAGGACTTGAGTAGAGAGAGGGCAGAGCTAGATACTCAAAGGTGGTGAAGGGTGGAGATGAGGATCTGGTGATCAACAGTATCGAAAGCTGCAGAAAAGTCAAGTGGGACCACCACAAAAGAGAGAGGCCGCTTTCGCATTGTGAAGCTGTTCAGTCACAGCGAGAGGGGCAGTTTCTGTTGAGTGGCCCTTCTTAAAACCAGACTGGTGAGGGTCAAGGAGATTGTTCCCATGAAGATAGGAGGAAAGTTGAGTGATTCATCAGGAGTGCTGAACTAGATCAAACTGATGAGAAACACGATACATTTTTTGTGAACCTGTCCCGACACATAGAGACTTTACAGCTGACTGCGAGTCAGATGGTCAGTCCTGTTGACTCACAACACAACACATTTTTTATTTTATTTTTCATTTCTGTTTCCTCTAAAGTCTCTGTTGGTAAGCAGAAGAACAAACATTTAGAGAAACAATCATGTAGTCAGGTTTCCAGGTTTTCTGTGATCAGCAGCTGGTGAAACCATTAAACCATCACAGAAGTAGAAGACATCATTAAAAAATGGATGAAATGTGACTTTAATGTGATGAACGCTTCATCTGATCTGTTTACAGCTTCATGCTTCTCTATTCACTAAATATGTTTCCTTCTTTCTTTTAAACAAACAGACTTTTCCACATCAGAGAGAAAACGTTTTTTGCAATATTTGACGACTTTTTAAATTTTCAGTGTTTTCAACAAAATGTGCAACAAAAAAAAACCATGTGGATGATCCTTTAGTTGATTCAGCTGATGAGAACAGTGATAAATAACTTCAACCTGGTCAAAATAGGATATTTAACAATTGAAATCATATATTTCTGAATAATCAGATCATATTTTAAATGCAGCTGAAGTCGCCAGAGCATTTCTCACATCGAAAAGGTTTTTTATGCACCAAAACTATTTTACAATGTGTACCTTTGTGCTAACATTTTCTTATGCATCAAAGCAACTTTTTTTTGTGCCTAAGCATTTTTTTCTCCTCTCCTCTCCTCTCCTCTCCTCTCCTCTCCTCTCCTCTCCTCTCCTCCTTTTATTGGAGGACACAATCTCTTATAAACACATTATGGAGCTCGTTCACGCCTGTTATACTGCTAAAAGAAGCGAAGAGCAGTTTTATTTTAATACACCTCCTCCTCCTCCTCCTCTTCCTCCTCTCCTCCTCTTCGTCTTTCTCCTCCACGCAGTGTCTCCACCCTGATGCTGCTCTTCTTCTTCTCTTCGTGTTTCACAGTGTCAGCATTTACAGGTCCACTTCCTGTTTAATTTTCTGCCTCTGTCCAGCTGTTGTCTCTGTCTCTGAATTTCGGTCTCCATCCAGCTGTTGTCTCTGACTCCGAATTTCTGTCTCCGTCCAGCTGTTGTCTCTGATTCGTCTTTGTGTTTGTTGTCATGACAACGGAATCAGAGCCAAACATGTGATTTAAAGGAGCGTCTCAGTGTAGCAGCTCAGTTACTACTGATCATGCATGATCCTCTAGAGCAGAGAACTGGTTTCACAGCAGACTGGTCCTGGTCTCAGGGTGGATTGCTCTTTGAGTGGTCTCTCAAAGGGTCTGAGACCTGATCCAGAGGGACTGAGATCTGATTGAGACTATATCCCGTGATTTATAAATAATAATATATTTGATGGGTTTTGTGGAATCATATAGATGTTGCTGTCCTCAGCTGGAATCAGGTCTTGGAGGGGGTTATTAGCCTGGGGGGCCTGACTGAATAAAGAGCAGGTCTCTGTAGACCCCCACCAGCAGAGAGGATGGTCCGCTGTGAGAGCTGACGATGTTAAAGATGAGATGATGAAAGTCAGTCAGAGATTGGTGGAGACTGATGGACTGTTTGTCAGATCGACCAATGAGCTGCTGGAGTAAAACATTAGGTTATCATATGGGCCAATATATCATATCATGTTTTGTTTTTACAGCAACTAAGCATTTGTTTATACAGCTCTTAAGTGGTCCCTTTGTAGCGCCATAGTATCTGTTTTTTTTTACATCACCATATCCATCCATCCATCCATTCTCCTCCGCTTATCTGGGGCCGGGTCGCGGGGGCAGCAGGTTAAGCAGGGCATTCCAGGCGCCCCTCTCCCCAGCCACAACGTCCAGCTCCTCCTGGGGGACCCCGAGGCGTTCCCAGGCTAGGAGAGAGATATAATCCCTCCACCGTGTTCTGGGTCTTCCCCGGGGCCTCCTACCAGTTGGACCTGGAACTCCTCTAATGGGAGGCGCCCGGGAGGATCCTTACCAGATGCCTAAACCACCTTAGCTGGCTCCGTTCGACATAAAGGAGCAGCGGCTCTAGTCCGAGCTCCCTCCGGATGTCTGAGCTCCTCACCCTATCTCTAAGGCTGAGCCTAGCCACCCTACGGAGGAAACTTATTTCAGCCCCTTGTATCCGTGATCTCGTTCTTTCGGTCACTACCCAAAGCTCATGACCATGGGTGAGGGTTGGAACGTAGATGGACCGGTGAATCGAGAGCTTTGCCTTCCGGCTCAGCACCTTCTTCACCACGACAGTCCGGTTCTCTGCTGGAAACCGGTGGACTGCCCCCTCTGGGTGGGGAGAGAGGTGCTGCATCAAGTGAAGAAGTTCAAGTATCTCAGGATCTTGTTCACGAGTGAGGGTACATCACCATAGCAGTTTATTAATAGAACCAGAGATTTTATTTTTTAAAGAAAGAAAGCATTGGGTGTTTTGCAGCACTGAATTGCTTTTTCAGCGCATAATGGCCCTCATTTATCAAACGAGCGTACGACAGAAAGTGAGCATAAATTGGGCGTACGATCATTTCTACTGAGCGGAGGGTACGATCAGATCTCAGTCTGCTCTCAGCTCGTGTACGCAGGTTTGAATCAGCGTGAAGTCCACACGTCTGAGTCTGAGAATTGATCTTAGACTATTGTATCGCTGCCTGGAGCTGATAAAACTCTGCCGGGTTTTGTTTTTTAATGGTGACAAAGCAAAACATGTTTAGGCTACATAATTTATCATTAAAACATAATTTGAAATAAATACACCCTGCAACTGTGAAATTCTTTAACCAGAAAACTAGCCGAGGCTATAAATGTTGTTGTCATCTACTATTTACCATTATTATTATTATTATTATTGTTATTATTATCCTGCTGGACACCGGAGTGCCAGCGTCTCTGACCCAATAGAAACATTTCCAGTCAGCCACACGCTCCTCTAACTAGGACATTATTATTAGTATGTAAAGAGGTGAATAATATCTCTCCATCACAATAATAGCAATATTTGGATATTATATAGATTATTAGGCTTTATATATCACGATGTATAAATTAAGTAATCCAGCCTCACCAGGAGTTAAATGCTCCACTGCTACTCTGCTGACAGCACCACTGATTTCCTTCCTTTTCACTTTTTATGCTGCCAAACAAAACCAGTTTGTTGTGTTGCAGCGTTTCACTTTCTGCCTCTGAGAAATTCCTCTTCTTTTGGGATTAAAATTTACTTTAAAACATTGTTTACCTCCTGGCTGCAACCAAAAAGTTGTGAAAACTTTGTCTGTGCTCCAAATGTAAAATATTCAGTGAACTTGTTTGAGTTTATAACTATAAGTACTTTTATTTCATAAACCTATGTCGCTTCGCAGTTCTGTAATATGTCTATATTGCCTCTGTTGTTATTTGTAACGGTGCACTTTGCTAATAAAGCTGACTTTAGGGGGGAAAAAATCCTCTTTTTGGCCGTATTGCGTCCTTCGGTGTGGTAAACTCTGAAGGCGAGTCATCTGAATCGGGTATATAATATATTATATATATTAGGGTGTGACATTTAAATGACGCTTGTTTCGAGCCGCCACATTTATCAACAGCCGATCATTCTGTGATTGGAGAGATACGATCATTTGATAAATCACACGTGAACCCTGTCGTAAGATGAAATATACGCTCAGATCTGCGCTTGTTTCTATATATATATATATATATATATATATATATATATATATATATATATATATATATATATATAGAATTTTTATTTTTATTTTTAAGTGTTTTGTTATTTACAGCGCCTAAGCTGAATGAAGACAAAAAACCTGCTAAGACACGTTTTGTTGTTATTTCTGGTGGCTTGTAATTTTTGTGTTTCAGTCTGGGACAATTTATTATTGTTATCGTGATAATCGAGGCCTTGTTTTTCTCACTATACACACTTTACTGCATTAAACTGCATTAAACACTCTTTACAGCAGTAAACTCACTTTACTGCATTAAACATTGAAATGCAGTAAACTGTGTGTCTAATGCAGTAAAGTGTGTTTAATGCAGTAAAGTGTGTTAAGAGCCTCTGATGTGAGGAACCTGTGAGCGGAGGTGGAGGAAAACACCTGTCATGTGATCTCCTGCTGATCAAAACCACTTACACACTCACTAATTGGAGAGGAGGCTGCAATGATAATGTATTCACACACACACACACACACTCACACACACACACGCACACAGACACTAACACACTCAGACAGATGTGTGGAAACGTGTGAACAAGCAGAGAGGTGATGGGCGTTAATGATATTGATACTAATTCCATCAGTGTGTGTGTGTGTGTGTGTGTGTGTGTGTGTGTGTGTGTGTTGTAGTGTTTGAGTATCAAAGTCTTGTAGTTATTAATATTTCATGTTTCCAGTGATCAGTATTCAGTTTGTGGAGGTTCAGATCAGCCTGCTGCAGAACCCTGCTGCAGTAAAGTACAGTAGAAACACTTACAGTACATCAACAGTGGAAACACTTACAGTAGGACAACAGTTGAACAACAGTCAAACAACAGTAAACCAGAAGAACAACAGAAGAGACACTAGCAGTAGAAAAACGATTCACAGTCAAACAACAGTAGAAACACTTATAGTAGAACAACAGTAGAAAAACAGTAGAAACACTTACAGTAAAACAACAGTAGAAACACTTACAGTAGAACAACAGTAGAAACACTTACAGTAAAACAACAGTAGAAACACTTACAGTAGAACAACAGTAGAAACACTTATAGTAGAACAACAGTAGAACAACAGTAGAAACACTTACAGTAGAACAACAGTAGAAGCACTTTCAGTAGAACAACAGTAGAAACACTTACAACCAAACAACAGTAGAAACACTTACAGTAAAACAACAGTAGAAAAATATACAGTAAAACAACAGTAGAAAAACTTACAGTAGAACAACAGTAGAAAAACAGTAGAAACACTTAGAGTAGAACACGGTAGAAAGACATACAGACGAAAAGTAGAACAACTATAGAAACAATTATAGTAGAACAACAGTCAATCGACAGTAGAAACACAGAGTAGAACAGTAGAAACACTTGCAGCAGAACAATAGTAGAAACACTTATAGTACAACAAAAGTTGAACAACAGTAGAAACACAGTCAAACAACAGTAGAAACTCTTAGAGTAGAACATGGTAGAAAGACATACAGTAGAACAACTATAGAAACAATGATAGTAGAACAACAGTCAAACGACAGTAGAATTATTACAGTAGAACAGTGGAATAACAGTAGAACAGGGGAGGGCTTTAGGACGGAGCTACAGCATGATTGACAGGTTCCTCCCGCAGTGCATTGTGTGTTTTCGTCTGTGACCTTTGACCCTTTCACAGAGTTAAAATCATCTTATTCAGAGTTCAGTCAGACGATTGTCCTGCAAACAGAGTTATCTCTAGTGTTAGCTGATGACGTGGCGCCATATCCGTTCTGCACATGTACCGGCTGCAAAAAAACAAGATGGTGAAGGCCAGAGTGCTGAAGTGGAGGCTTCAAAGCATCAGCCAGGTGGTGTCCTCTTATAACACTGTCTGTGAGTCGTACAGACTTTAGAACAGGTTCAAACAAACTGTTCAAACGATTTCTGTGATTCTGTTTTGCTGCAGAGAGCAATGAGTGGAGAACCTTTAACAGGAAAAACAAAGAGTATTTGTGCTGGAACATGTGACATAAAGAACTCTTTTCTGTCTCCAGCTCTTCAGAGCTCTCAAAACCCGATCACTGTGAGGAACATTTTCTGAGTCTGAGAATATTTTTAGCTGTTGTTTCCTGCAGGAGGCTCAGCTGTTAATCTGCTGTTATTCTCTTATTATTCAGATCTTGTGTCCTGGATTAAACTGAGGAGAATATGTCATTCTTCTTATTCTGATCCTCCTGTCAAACATTCTGTGTGTGTGTTTACATCTGCTGTCAATACAAACAGCTTTAATCCAGATTAGAGACGCAGTGGCAGGAACAGCTGACGGACAGGCGCCGCCGCCGTCTGAGGAGAAAAGAGGAATTAGCTCCATTCAGCTCGGATTGGATCAGAACACAACGACCCAGAATCACACGGAGACAAAGAGATTTGCTGAGGACGAAGAAACGTCCAACACAGACGCAGTGATTGTGTCCAACACGAGGCTGTTTCCAAACTTTCTTCTTCAGTATTCAGTCCTGACGTCATGTGACCAGCGTTCCCGGTCTGTGATCTCCTGATCAGACGCCAGAATAAACCACAGATATCTCTGCCGTCATGCAGCTTTCTAAAGACGTTATCTGTTATTTCATTCAGACAAACCAGACTCCATTGACAAAAACACTGATTTTCCATCAAAAGACGTGGAAACTGCTGGTTTATCTCTGCCTCCATCAGTCAGGTTTTCCTTTTTCAGATCACCAAAGTCTCACTAGAACACAAACGCACTAACTGGTGGATTCAGCAGTAGATCAGCCTCTTCTATGTGCTGTGTGGTAAAATTACTGTTTCTGACAAAGGAGTCAGGAGGGTTTGAAGGAAGCAAAGATCTATATAAGGGCTTCTGTTCCTGTTGTTAAGGGCCTTCACAGTGTGGTAAAGCACAGAAATATTCTAAATATACATTTAATCTGAAATTGATTTTATTAGCTGTTCCTTTTTTTTAGGAGTCTAAAATTAGTTTAGCTGCCGCCACTGTCCACAGCAGGACATCTGAGACCTACAGGGTTAATTTGGTCCAGGGATGTCAGCGCCATCCAGCTCACTGTGTGCGGTCACTTCCTGTTTCTACCTCACATAAACCAGAGTGTTTAAAGCAGGGTTTCTGCAGGATTCAACAACTTAACTTTAAGACATTGTAAATGATTTTTTAATGAACATTATGATAGCAATATAAAGCCTGATTTCCTGTCAGCGCCGCGTTCGCCGTTGCAAATGGGTAACACTCAATGAGAGCATTTCCACCGGGCGCGCTGCGTAACGTTACAGCAGCGTCTCAGCAGCGTCTCTACGCGAGCATTAGGTAGGACTTCTATTTCCCGCGAGACGCTGCCAAACCTCGTAAATCTCAACAGAGCAGATCGCACCAGACAGGAAGTCCGACTCAGAATCAACGTAAAACACTTCCGCCCCCTTTCAAAATAAAACACAATACGCAGTTCATGCAGCCCAAAACTACTTCACATCAACATTATGTTACGACCGAGGCACCAGATCAGCAATCAATCAATCAAAGGGTCTCAGAGGATCGGCGACACGGACGACAAGATACTGATTGTTGAAGTGGAACATCATACAATCATTTATGACATAACATATTGTTTTTATAAGGATAGATGGTCAGATCTTTCACGTCAGAGAAGCAAAGTAAGCGGTTGGTTGTTGTTGTTGTTGTTTACTGTATACACACAGTTTATCCATAGACTGTATAAATAGAGTTTAGAGTTTATCACGGGATCTCGCAGTCTCCCGTATTGGTCAGGATTATCGTGTGATCTCGCGTGTATATGACTGGCTCGCTAAACTGACGTGACGCTGCTGCAACGCGCCCGATGTGAATTGACGCCGGGCAGAAGACGCAGCAAAACCGCGGTGGAGCCGTGCCGCTGCTGTAACGCTCCCAGTGGAAATCCCCAGTAAGACCCACTTCATGGCAGTACAGGCAAAATAGCATTAGGTATGCATATGAAGGAACGAGTTCCAGAATAACTGGTAAACTAAATTAATGTATCATATTACCACGCCTGGAAGCTATTTTTGGGGCAAGGCCACTGAGGCTTAAATACCTTAAATAATCAATACAAACTGATATCATTAGACTGCGAAGACAAAATGACACACAGACAGGCAAACGCTCAAACTCCACACGCACAAGGTAATACTAGCCTAGCTGGTAAGCTAGCTTTTATGATGACGGCTGCTAACACCACTTGCTAGGGATGCCCCGATCAGCATTTTTGGGGGCTGATCCGATCACCGATCACAGGAATCATAAATCTGCTGATACCGATCACAGAATCGATGGGAGATTAATAATAATCCTCGATGTCCTGTATTTACAATCTAGCCTTGCTTTAATAACAGACATTGAGACGTAACCAAACTTGCTTGTTTTGCCTTTTTTCTTCATAAATTCTTTACTTACGGGACCACTGGCCGGTGACTGAATGGCCACAGCTGAAAACCCAGATACCTCACGTCTGGTCAACGTGTGTGTGTGTTTTGTTAGTTAGTTAATGAGAGGATGGTCTACGGGGGGAAACTGCAAGTTGAATAGGAGACAGCAGTTTGCCTCAGATGATGAGGCATCTTGTTTTGTGGTTCTGTTACTGTGCAATTGACAAAGAGACACAACAAATTAATGTAACTTTATAACAGCAATTCAGTCAAGATCGGTCACAATCCTATTTAAGACTTAAGACACTTTTTAAGGCTTTTTTAAGGCCTTAAATTCAGACTATTGGATTAAAGACTTTTTTAGGAACTGCAGAAACCCTGTAAAGTGTTAGAAGATGCAGTCGTCACTGTGTGTCACAGTAAAATAATTAATTTAATCGACTGAAAGAGGTCGTGTCCATGGTACAACCTCGCTGCAGTGTATTAATGCGTTTCCATCCGTCACAATAAACGGCAGCATTTCTGGAATGCCACCCTCTGACTCCGCCCCCTAACTAAATCCTGTCCTGGATATGCCCCGCTCCTTCGTCTCCGCGGTAACCACTGCGTTATTAATGGGTTGTTTTTGTTTAAACAGCTGATTGTGTCCCCGCGGCAACAAGCTGTGTTACCACGGCAACAAATTGACTTCCTGTGGGGACGATGATGATGATGATGATGATGATGATGATGGTGATGATGAAGGTGTGTGTACAGTCAACTCAGTGACTCTCTCTCTCTCTCTCACACACACACACACACACACACACACACACACACAATGAAAAACGCCTTTTCTGGGAAATTACTTTTTTTATTTTGTGACAACTGCTGACAACATCCATAACTCACACGCACACACACTTTAAATCCCAGCGGGACTTAAAGTGTGTGTGTTTGTGTGTGTGTCACAGTTGTCACACACCCTCGATGATATCAAACCGCCCTCGTCTCTCCGAGCGCTGAAAAATATTCATGAGCTCGCCAGGGGAGTGTGTATTTGTGTGTGTGTGTGTGTGTGTGTGAATAATAATAAAGCAGAACAAATGACAAAATAATCCTGAAGCAGTGAAAAAAGACAAAGGAGGAAAAGAAACAAAAACAAAGAACAGAGTAAAGTACTGACTGTAGTACTGTAATACTGACTGTACTGCAGTACTGACTGCAGTACTGACTGTAGTACCCAAAAGATCGACCCCTCATCCACTTCGTGGCAGATGGAAACAGGACAAAGAACGGACAGGTTTGCAATTTAAGGCTATTCCTTAAGAAAACAGAAGTCATGTTGCAGACAAGGCCCGCCTCAATCTAAAAAAAAAAAAAAATCACAAAATACTTTGATTGACGATAAAGTTTCAGCTACTCAGGGAAGGGCAAGTGCTGCCTTTGGCAAGCTAACGCAACGGCTGTGGAGCGTATGCAGCAACATACTCTCAACAAAGATCCATTTATCGTGCTGTTGTGCATACCACCCTGCTTTATGGCAGTGAGTCCTGGACTCCATACAAACCTCACATCAAGAAACTCTCTGACACAGAAGTGGTTGAGCATTATGTAATCTAGAGCATAGAATACTACACCATCCAGTCCCAGCACAGGTGGACAGGGTACAGTCCGAATGGCAGACACAAGAATTCCAAAACTTCTCCTTTGTGCTGAACTGAAAGAAGGCCAGTGAGATGGGGGTGTGCAGAGGAAACTAAACAAAAATGTACTCAGCACCAACTTGAAATCCTGCAACATAGATCCAGATACCTGGGAAGGTACAGCTTGCAACAGAACCTTGTGCATTAAAGAAAGCCACATTCAACAGAAAAAAGCAAACGATGGCATTGAGAGAATCCTGCGATGGCCCAAGGGACAGGGACCAATGGAAGTGTAGTGACAGTGGACACATTTGCATGTCTCTTATTGGCTTGGTCAGCTGCCAAAGCATGCACAAGTAGCAGCCATAGACCGCCCAAGGCAAGATCTGTCTTTGGAGACAGCTCACGCTATACATATAATAGTACTGACTGTAGCACTGAAGTACTGACTGTAGTACTGACTGCAGTACTTACTACAATACTTACTGCAGTACTTATTGTAGTGCTAACTGTAGTACAGTCAGTACTCAGTACAGTACTGAGTACTTCTAATACCTAACATGAGTCCTCACCAGTGCCACAGACCTGAGTGAATGTGGTCAGGTGGGCGGGGTTCAGGGTTAAGGCGATGGGCTGGAGCTGCAAGGAGCTCAGTTTGAGAGAGGTGCAGCTGAAGATGGCGTTCTGTCATCCAGGTAGAGAGATAAGTGAGACAGGAAAAGATCAGAAACTGTGAAGTCGTCCAGCGGGACTGACAAGAAGAGCGGCGTGTCCTCAGCGTAGCGACAATGTGAGAAACCATGAGATGGTGTACTGAGAAGAGAAGAGGACCATGCACTGAGCCCTGTGGTACTCCCTCTGAGACACTTCAATAGAGCTGAGTTACTTTGGTGTTTTAATCCTGTTAAGCACTTTTCTTGTTTTAAATGTGTCTATAAATAAATTTGACGATGTCATTGTCCCTCAATTCTCCACCCCTCAAGTCTCTGTAGTGGAGAAATTGCTTTCTATTTTATTTAAACATTTATAGCCTGGAGTTTTTAGGTGTCCCACAAACTGTTGACCAGGATGAAGCAGCGTGATGTTAAAAGCCACGAGGGTTGGTGCCAGGTGGGTCCTACCCCCTCTGTCCACCAGGACAACAGCCCGTGTGTCCTGGTGGAAGTTTTAACTTTTGGTGCCTAAATGTTTTTACAGTTACAGTTTTACAGAGTTAACGGGTTGAAAACAGCAGTTGTCACATGTTGTATCATACAGATCAAGCTGCAAAAGATTTTGTAGGAAATCGTGTAAACCCATCATTAGAATTCGTCCAACAAGATAAGTAGTTTCTGTCCACATTCAGTCAGGAAAAGGTACAGCACACCTGCAAACCTGCAATCTGTCTGTTGTCCAGTAGGAGGTGACCCCTATGGCTGCAAAAAGAAGTCCAATTGTATAGTATCGTATAGTAAATTTTTTGTATAATTCTATGAGAATATGATTTGTGACCTCAGTAAACATTCTCATAGTGAGTTTGTTTCAAGTCTTCTCCTATACAGCATGATGTTCATCAAGTAAATGATGGTCAACTTAGAGTCACACGGACCAGGAAGCAGGAGAAGGATTCGGGTGGGGCTACATTTAGTAAATTCTGGTATCCACCTGGTGGATTGGATCACTGCATTGTCAACAGCTGCTGAGTCAGTGACACATGTTGTGGTCAAATCCGGTGTCTGGTTTCATTCAAGTTTTTTATGCTGCTCCAACTCTGTAAGTACAGGTGAGATTCAGCAATGTGACACTGTCACCACATGTTGATAATATAGATGACTTTTTCATTCAGCAGAATGTGTCAAAATGAAAAATGTTGGTTCAGCTGGCTTGGATTAAATGGTGTGCACTTATATAGCACTTTTATCAAAACTTTACACTACACACTACGCTTATTCACCCGTTCACACACATTCATACTGGTGGCCGAGGCTATCCTACAACGGTGCCACCATTTGGAATTCATTCACACACCTATGAACGCAGCATCTCAGCAGTTTGGGGTTTAGTATCTTGCTCAAGGATACCTTGACATGTAGGCTGCTAGGGTCAGGGATCAAACCACCAACCCTCTGATCAGTGGGTGACCGATCTACCAACTGAGCCACAGCTGCCCCCTTAAACCTGTTTAAGTTCAAACACCGACCGGACAAACCGCCGACTCTACAGTAATCGATCAGGATCTATACTGATGAGCCTGCAGGTCAGCTGCTGCTGCCTGGCTCTAAGGCTCTGAGGCTCTGAGGAAGACTGAAAGTAGGACACACTGAGGGAGAGTCCCCGAGAGACGAGGGGAGACGAACAAAGAAAAGACATTTAACTGCACACACACACACACACACTGTAAGTCACACTCACAGCTGTATGTGTGTGTGTCGGATTCTGTCGTCTCTTTGAAGAGTGAGTGTGAGAGTCAGCAGCAAACCACAGAGATAATATGGGGGTGGAGGTGTGTGTGTGTGTGTGTGTGTGTGTGTGTGTGTGTGTGTGTGTGTGTGTGTGTGTGTGTGTGTGTGTGTGTGTCTGAGAGAGAGAGAGTGAGCCTGAGGTAAGGCAGCCTGTAATCATCACCTCGATGTGTTGAAAGCAGCTCATTTACATACAGAGAGGAGGATGAGGAGGGGGCCCATGAGAAAATTAAAAAAAGAGGGGAGGAAAGGGGAAGGAGGGGGGAGGTGACGGGAATAAAAGAGGAGTGAAGTACAAACTGCTGTGTTTAACAAAGTAAACTGCAGACACACCTGCAGCATTGGTCCTGTTGCTATGGTAACCTGCAGGTTGATGCAGGTGTGTGTGTGTTCAGCTGTTAAGTCGATACTAAGGAAAGTATTGGAACTGAAGCTGCATCACCATGGGGCCGGTACTCACCAGGACGGAGTACCAGCACAAACTATATTTAAGTCTTTGTTGAGTCCCATCAATTCTCACCGGCTGCTGCCTCCCACTGTCTCCCAGAGGTTTCACATTCATACATTTTACCAACCAGACCTCCAATCTTAACGGCATAGTTTGCCTGTCAGTACAACCCAAAACGGCGTTTCACTCTTAGAGAGCGGAGTGTTTCTAAAATAGC
The DNA here is from genome assembly GCF_030273125.1 of Centropristis striata. Classification (NCBI taxonomy): domain Eukaryota; kingdom Metazoa; phylum Chordata; class Actinopteri; order Perciformes; family Serranidae; genus Centropristis; species Centropristis striata. The sequence goes on from NC_081521.1 coordinate 11,881,342, forward strand.
GCACGTTATTCTGCAAAAACGTAAGGTTCGCTGTTTTAAAAAAAGGCTGCAGTTTGGTTGATTAAGGCTACAAAACCACTTTCTGAGGTTAGCGCAAAAAGGTTCCTGGTTAGGTGTTATAAAAGACAGTTTAAAATGTTAATACATTTTGGAAATTAAGTAGCTACAAGGACAATGTGACTACTGGACTTTTCACATGTGACACAAATCCGTTCTCCTGGGGGAAAGTTCTGGGTCTGTTTGACCCATCCACCACTGGTTTACAGACATTTCTTTACTGAAGTATAGCCGCGTTTCTCCATTAGGTACTTTTCCCTCCTTTCCATAGTGAGCAGCTATGGGTGTGGCTTGGGAGAGAGGATCCGCCCAAGATTCGCTCAACTTCACAAGTTAGCGGCTCAGGTGGCAGCTCAGAAAGTACATGCCTCGAGTAGGTACTTTCTGAGCAGCTACTGAGCCGCTACTGGGCGGCGATTTCACGCATGCGTGATTCATTTGCAGACTGGTGCAAACTGGACGTTAAGGGCTTAACAGCTCCGGCTCTACTGACTGCAGCTGGGAGAGATCGCTGCAGGAGGACTGGGCCGCTTGTGAGTGCTTTGGGAAGTCGCTCGCTGCTTGTTAGGAAAAGTAGGAACGAGTCTCCAAAAGTCTCCAATAACACCAGAAAAGTTGCTAGATTTGTTGCTATTTTTTTGATTTGGGGTTGCTAGAGGGGTCTTAATAGTCGCTAAATATAGCGACAAAGTCATTAAGTTGGCAACACTGCCGCATCGGTCTGTTGTCACATTAACTCCGTTGGTTTGCCGCTACAAAAGTACCTGTATGGGAACAGAGGCTGAGGGGAACTAACTAGTGGGTGTAGCCAAAACACTCAGCCACTTTCCAAAAAGTACGCCTTATGTTGGGAAAGCCTTTCTGCGCCCAACTTCATCACATGACCAATTCCACTGTTTCACCACCATGTGAAATCAGCAAAATCCAGCGCTCTTACTGGGGGCCTGTGAGACAGTATACTTACTCATCAGTTGCAGTGTCTATGGCAGGTGGGTTCAGACTAAGCCCCTTTAGGAGACCAGCAGCAGGTCTGTTGATTGCAATAGGAGAAATTAAAGTGAGCTCAGAGTCTTTTGTCTCAGAGTCACTAAAGTATATATTGGAGCCATTTGCTTAGGACTCATGTCTTCTGAACATTCTGACACTGAAACAGAGGACATTTACTGTGATGGCGCCACCTGCAGTCACAGGAAGAACACTGCATTTATACACACATCATCCAGTGAGACAGACTGGACCCTGTGCTGGGTCTGGACCTCGAGCCATATGTTTGACACCTGTGGGTTGAATAGATGGAAAATATTTGGGTAAACTCAGAACATCCTGAGAGACTCAAACAATGAAGGAACGACCTTTGACCTCAACTGTTCTGCTGTCAACACCAGCTGCTAGACACACACACACACACACACACAGACACAGACACACACACACACACACACACACAGACACAATGCTGGGTGTGGCTTTGAGTCTGAACACACAGACAGGCTGAATTTATTTTCTCTCTTATTTTTTCTTCGTTTTTGAGTTTAACGCTTCATCGCCTCTCTGTCGTCCTCACCTTCCTGTCTGTCTTCCAACTTTAAACTGTCTGTCTGCCTGTCTTCTGCTCTATGAATAATAGATGACCCTCTCTCTCTCCATCGGGCTGAAGGAGGAAGTTATTACCATACAGACACACTCACTCTATGTGTGTGTGTGTGTGTGTGTGTGTGTCCTGAGGCCTCTCTGGGTGTTTCCCAGCATGCACTGGTGCGAGTTAAACAGCGAGTTTCAGTCTGAACTAACACACAGCAGGAGGGAGCACCGGTCGAGCGAGCCTAAATGAAACAGCAGAGAGAGAGAGATGAATAGTGTTTTGTATCAGTCAGAGAGCAGGATGGACGGCGCCCCCCACAGGCTGCACATATTGACATATTTTAATCAAAAACTGTTTAAAAACATAATGTATAGCGTGTGAACAAGTAGGAGTTGGGTAAGGGGAAAAATACTTAAGTTTGTTTGAACTGTTGTAGTTTCCTGATCAACAAGCAAATTGCTAAAACTAGAAGCTTGACCTTTCAGATGAACCTCATCACTGTTTTCTGTTATAGGATTCAATAATCCGAACCCAACCCAGGTTAAGATTCACTGATACACATTTGTTATATAAACTGATGGGGTTTATATATGCCTCAAACCTGATCCACGTATGTGGGTCTTACGGTTCAAAAGTGTGTTTAGATGGTTATCAGATTTATTAATAATCATCAAAAAAGTGGAAATAACACATTATATAGATCCATTACACACAGAATGAAACATTTCATGTCTTCATTTATTAAGTTTCTTCTAATTATAATGATCATGGCTTACAGTTAATGAAGACCTAAAATTCAGTGTCTCAAAAAATTGAATATTACAAAAGACCAAGTTTAAAAAGTATGTTTGATATGGAAATGTTGGCCTCTGAAAAGTATGTCCATCTATATGCACTCAATACTTGGTTGGGGCTGTTTGACTTGAACTACTGGAAATTTACTTTTCCGTGATATTCTAATGTATTGAGATACAACTGTAAATGATATGACTTGATTTACTCTAAGCCACCTCTAGATAGGGAAAGCTATATTAGAAAATATAGCCAAGTTAACTAAATCAGTCTCATAAAGTTACTAAACTATAAATTTGTAACTATGATTAATAAATAACTCAATAATTATATCCAAATTATCATATTAATATTTAGTAAAGGTTGAAGGAATTTGGAGTTCTTCTCATAGAAGAGGTTGGCATCACTCATAGCAACATTAACAGCATGTATATTCCAAAATGCACACTATCTAATTCAAACAGATTATTTACAGGTGTGACTGTATAGGTTTCAGAAAGAGAGAGAGAGTATGCATCCGTGTGTGCGTTCGTCCGGGCGTGCGTGGGTGCTACAAGGCAAGATGGCCCTTTACAGACAAAGAGTCATAAACCATAAAACAAAGATGGCGGAGAGGGGAAGGTCTTTGTCTGCTTGGCCACATGTTGAGATGTGGGGTCAGAGCAAAGAAACATGTGCCAAAATGTATACATGGCTGTGTTAGAAAGTATTTTGTGTGTAATCTCATGTTAGGTTAGAAAGTGAAGCAAGACTGAATTCAATTCCAAGTGGTGTGGCAAAACCTACTACCAGTAACCTGCACAGATATAACAACAATAATACCTAATAACACATTTAACCAAATCATTGATTACAGGTAGATCTTGTGATTAGCCTTATGCTTGTTGCTATCTTCATCAAGGCCCATTTACTCTTCCCAGTCCATAAATGGGTAGGATTGTTTAGAAAGGCAGGAACAGGCTGCAACTGCTGACAACATCCATCCGACTACACCCAGCAGGACTGCTGGGAGTAGTCGGATGGAGGAGTTGCAGACTGGTCACTGTTGTCTTCCAGGGTTACTTGCTCTGTGCAAATTCACTCTGTTAGCTCCTGTTGCTTCCCAAGTTAGTTGAGACCTTGTATCCTGGTCTCTAGGCTAACTGCTGCTCTACTTAACTTTGTGTTAGCTAATCAAAATCTTGATGCAGGCTTCTCTGTGACTCCATCCCAGTTAGGCTGCATGCAGGAGAGGCCCAATGGGGGATGGTTGAACCTGGACTTCAAGCCCTGTCCTCTGGACTCCAGGGAGGAGCAGGAGAAAGAGAGAGGCCCTCTCCTCTGAGTGGAGCAGGGTCTGTGTCTCAGGGGAGAGGCAGGAGAGAGTGAAGGAGTGGGGGTCTGGGGTTATCTTGTCGGGTGTTTTACTGACACTACAATAGGGTTATTACACATTCTGTAGGCATTGTGAGAACAAAGAGAATTCAGTTGCCATATAAGAATCTGAAAATTGAAATGCTGTTGCATTTCCATTCAAATCAGTCCAATAAGCACACATGAACAAAGTCCATCCATGGTATACCTGTGGTTCCAACAAAACTCTGAATCTGATACATATTGCTTTTATTCGTGTTTCACAAAATGTTTAACATCTTGGACTCAGGGTTGAACTTGAATGTATTTAAATATTCTTTAATGTATTTTAATGTCCTTCAATGTTCCTGTAACACGCAATGTTTGTCCTCCTGTTTGTCTGAGTCAAATCTGTCTCTTTAAGAAACTGGCCTGAATAAGTCCAGTCTGCTCTGATTGGCTGGAAAGAAAAATATGCACAGGTAGATCTCAGCCCTGGGTGGAGTTATTCTGATCGGGGAGCGTGCACAGTTCGTCCTGAGGTGGGCACTGCAGGAAGGACAGACTAGTCAATGAGCGGGTCCTGACCCACCTGACCTGTCCTTAGTCCGCCCCCCCGGTCTTAAAGTTTAGAGTGCAAGATTTTAAACCGCCTCCGTCTCTGTCAGGAGCCAATCCACTGGAGGTTTGAGTCGTTTCACAGCGTTGCCTTGGATACGGGTGTGTTGCCATGGTGATTTTACTACAGGCAGCCACAGTTTGACCGTCGGAGAGAATATATTTCATTAATAACTGCAGACAGAAATAGGTATTTGCAAGGGGACGTCCTGCTGATGGACACATCTGTCTCTCTGTCTGTCTCTATTGAGCTGTCTTATATTTGAAGACATTACTTGTCATGATCAGGGTGCCTCTAACATGTCTGTGTCTCACCTGTTGCAGGTAAAGAGGAGCTGCCATGTTGGCCTCCTCCATCCCCCCATCTCTCCTCCTCTTCCTCCTACTCGTCCTCCTCACCCCTCCCTCCCACCCTGCTGATGTCTTCGTGACCTCTGACCCGGCGGTGCGGTGGGTGGAGCTACATGGCGCTCCTCTCTCTCACCTGGTACTGGATCCGGGGGCGGGGCATCTCTATGTGGGCGGGGTCGACCATCTGTACCAGCTGACCGCTGACCTGGAGGTGATGTCACACGTCAGGACCGGCCCCCACCTGGACTCCCCAGACTGTCTCCCCCCAATCGTCCCACAGGACTGCCCCTCTGCCACGCCCACTCACAACCACAACAAGCTGCTGCTGCTGGAGGCGGGGCAGGGGGCGGGGCAAGACAGCCTGATCGTCTGTGGCTCGCTGTATCAGGGCATCTGTGATAAAAGGTAACACCTGCTCACCTGTCCAGGTGTCAGACCTGATTCAGATAGTGTTTCAGAGAACCAGAACCAGTTTGACATGACCCAGGTTAGCATGATGTTAGTATGATAGTGGGATAGTAGGAGGAGACGATAGGATTGTTTACGATCAGTGGCGGACACTTTGTGTACAGTTAACATGCCGGTTGGTTTACAATAAGCGGCAGACACTGTGCACAGTAGCGACAGTGGCCGCGGCAGTTGTGCAGCTGCTGAACAGTGATTTGATGACTGTCGGACCAAGTGGGAAGTGTGTGTTAGACGTCACGCACAACGTCAAATATTCCGCCTTGCTGTGAAGGCCCTTTCAAAGTGGTCCTGCTTCCAACGGTCCAACCAGTTTTCTGCCTCCAGAGGTAGTCACAGAGGTTGATCCCGGCATCCCGCTTCTGACACCTTCATAGTGGAGGCGAGATGTTACAGAGGCGTTAATGTCCTGGCATGAAACAGCACTATGAAAGGGGCTTATTTTTTGTGCGCTGGCTTTATGACCCATTGCTGACGCCATAGATTACATTCTTAGTAACACTGAATGTAAGATGTTTATGTGAGCCTTTGATGTAAGCCAATGCTTGCCCACTAACGCTAGCCCCAAAAGCTAGCCCGCTAACGCTAGCCTGTATTGATCACATTGCAGTTAAACAAATAAAATAAAATTAACATGTTTTCGTTTGTCTTGTTAGTCAAAATAATCCGTCCCCCAGCCCTTGACGTAAGCAGTTCATGATTCGAGACAAGCAAATAGTTGGTGCCGCTCTGGAACCAGTTTTTTCTGGCCAAGAGACTGTTCGCTGTCGAAAACACAAGGAATGGTTCGATATTAATCACCAGCTCTGAACTGGCCCTGGAACTGCTTTGGTCAAAAAGGGGTAATAGAGACTTATGTTTACTCGGACCAGACAATCCTAATAGAGACGTCTAAGGTTTCAAGCCATTAAACGGACAGACTGGATCGCTGAAATCATCCAAAATTCTCAGAAATATATATATATATATATATATATATATATATGTAATTAATTACATATGTGATTGTCTACAGCTACTGTTGACTTCAAATTCCTGTTCTAATGAGTAGCAGTACCTTTGTCCGTAACAATCTCAAAATCACATAAAACATCTGGATGATTCATGTTTTTTTGACAACAGTAGCTAACTGTCATTTTCTCCCACCAATTAGGCTCCTCCCACGACACATCATTGTTGTTGGTAAACAGTAAATTGGTCTATTGTGTGCCCCTCCCCTCTCCACCCTCTAATGCTGCCCTAATCACCATCGCGATCATCAAAGGCAGGATGAGCCAGGCCTTCAAAAGTTTAGTTTTAGTCTAGTTTATAATTGATTGATTTCTTCTTCTGTGCAGGAGTCTGTCCAACATCTCTCAGCTCATCTATCAGACCTCCAACCCCGTCGACACTCAGTACGTTGCCGCCAACGACCCCCGAGTCTCCACTGTCGGCGTGGTGATAACCACGGAGAACAAACAGGAAGGGGGCGGAGCCGGTGGTGTACTGCGTCTGATGCTGGTTGGTAGAGGCTACACAAGTAAAGGTCCCGGTGACATCCCGCCAATCACAACACGGCGCCTGTTCCCGGTGGTTGCTCCTCGCCGGGCTTTCTCTCAGGAGGAGGATCTGGGGAAGCTGGTCGTCGGGAGTTACTCAGAGTACAACAACCACTTTGTAAAGGCCGTCACCCACGGCAACCATGTCTACTTCCTGTTTTCTCGGCGGGACATGTGGCACAAGAAGGAGTACCGGACGTACGCCTCGCGTCTCTGTGTCGGCGACCGCAGCTTCTACTCGTATGTGGAGGCGCCGCTGCTCTGCCACGGTGGCTACAACCTGGCCCAGGGGGCGTGGCTAGGAAACCACTCTGGTGAGCCCGCTCTGTTTGTCGTCATGGCGGCAGGACAAGCATCCACACCTGTGGCGACTAGTCGCTCAGCGCTGTGCGTTTATGGGATGGCGGAGCTGGACGCCATGCTGCGGCGAGCACAGGAAGTGTGTTACACAGAGGGAGGGCGGGGCAGCGGCGGGCAGGAAGAGGCCTACATTGAATATGCTGTGTCATCAAAATGTCTCAAACTACCAAAGGTACACACAAACACACACACACACACACACACACACACACACATTCACATTGTGATGACATCACAGTTTACATATGATGTCATCTTAGATTAGCAACTGGTTCGGTAAAAACCTGCCGATGGTCACGTCTGTCTCACTGCTGACCTTAATACTTTGTGTGTGTGTGTGTATGTGTGTGTGTCTGTGTCTGTGTGTGTTTGTGTATGCGGATTAAGGCTGTTATCTTCAGCAGCTGGATTTATCATCAGACAGCTGTCACTCAAACACACAGTCAGATGATCTGACCCACATATATCACACACACACACACACACACACACACACACACACACACACACACACTCTTTAACCTCCTCAGTGCTGCTGTACTGACACACTGAGCTGCCTACATATCTCAGGATGAACTGCAGCATCTGCACTATAACAGTCTCACTTAATCTGGTAAACTCACAAAATAATCAAACATCCAAACAGAAGTATAAAACCAAACACCTTCTGAATTTCGCTTAAAATTAAAGTTACATTTATTATTAATTACCTTGTTAACTCATCAACAAACAAAAGTTTACTGCCAGCTGTCTGTCTCTCTGTCTGTCCGTCTGTCTCTCTGTCTGTCCACAGACATGTAGTGAATTTCACTGTTCAGATGGGACTTCATGTTTATGTTGACTTGATTTAATATTTGAACTGTTTATTATTTTACTCCTTCATATTACTTCATGTTTTAAATTGTCCTTTATATTGTAAAGCAGTTTGAGCTTCATATGTTTTATCATGTTTTATATTATTATTATTATTATTATTATTATTATTATTATTATTATTATTATTATTATTATCATTGTTATCATTATTATTAATTATATGTTGTTAATCAGACTTTTGGTCAAGCTTCATTAAAACTCTCTCCGTCTCAGGACTCTCTGTCGGAGTATCCCTGTGGGGGGGAACACACCCCCAACCCCATCGCCAGCACTGTACCACTCGAGGCCACACCCACCTTCACCTCCACCACCCAGCTGACTGCTGTCACCACGGCAATGGAGGCGGGACACACTATCGCCTTCCTGGGAGACCGGGAGGGAAGACTGCACAAGGTATAATGTAATGCTAAGCTAAAGTTACTGTTTCCCCCTTTTTCCAGTCTTTATGCTAAGCTAAGTGTTTCTGTTTATGCTAAGTAAATCTCACTACTCCCCCCTAGTCTTTATGCTAAAATAAGATATCTTTCTCATGTTTACTCTTTATGATAAACTAAACTGTTTCCACCTGTTTGTAGTCTTTATGCTAAGCTAAGCTTTATGTTTCCCTGTTTCTAGTCTGTATGCTAAGCTAAACAAGCTGTCTGTGATTGGTCATATGCTGCTGGTCCCCAGGTGCTCTGGGACCAGGTTCCTAGGAATTCTGGGACCATGTCCCAGTTATGCTAGGACCAGGACTTCCAATGAAACACTGAATTAAACAAAACAAGACAAAGGCAACAACAAGGCGAGGACACCACCCGCAGCTCAGAGTCCTCGTTTTGATTCTGAACCCCATCCAGTCCCTCTGAGGGGCCCTGACCCCCCGTCTGCTCAGAGACCAGCAGACCAGACTGGTCCCCCTGGTTTTACTAGGACGCCTCAGGTGTCCCACATACACATGCACAGAGCAGCTTGTAGCCTGCAGCTTTTTATGAACACACACACAAACACTGACACACTATGTGTGTGTGTGTGTGATGACTAACAGGCGTTTAGCTTGGGGGGGGGCTCTTGTTGCTGATTGGTTATTGGTCCCCCAGGTGCACTCTGGGTAAGGATCCACCAAACCCCTGAAACACTCTGTGCGTGTGTGTGTGTGTGTGTGTGTGTGTGTGTGATTGATTAATTATTAACAGGAAGAATCAAAGCTCTGCTGTTTTCCTCGCTGAAGCTCTGAGGCAGGATTACACACACACACACACACACACACACACACACACTCACACGCACGCACGTACACACAAACACAAACACACATGAACACACACAGGCCATGCTGCAGTCTGACTCTGAATCCTCAGGACTCACCTGAACACACCTGACATGTGTTTGAGAGGATAACAAAAAAACACCCTGGATCTGGACCAAGATCAGGGTGCCTCACAGATTGGTTATTTCAGGTGTTAATGGGGTGAAACGGCTCCACCTGGTGGCAGCTTGTTGTTACTGCAGCTTTAAACACTGATTCACTTGATGTGTATCGGGTGTGTTGCAGGTGTTGGTGCGCTCTGATTGGTCAGGTGACCTGTACGGCAGTGTGCTGGTGGACAGTGACAGCACCATCAGCGCTGACCTCCTATTGGACGAGAGACAGCAGCATGTTTATGTTTTAACTAACAGCAAGGTGAGACAACATCCTCCTGTCTGTCTGTCTGTCTGTCTGTCTGTCTGTCTGTTTGTCTGACTGTCTGTCTGTCTGTCTGTCTGTGTCTGTTTGTCTGACTGTCTGTTTGTTTGTCTGACTGTTTCTGTCTGTCTGTCTGTCTGTCTGTGTCTGACTGTCTGTTTGTCTGTCTGTCTGACTGTCTGTTTGTTTGTCTGACTGTCTCTGTCTGTCTGTCTGTCTGTGTCTGTTTGTCTGACTGTCTGTTTGTCTGTCTGTCTGTGTCTGTTTGTCTGTGTCTGTTTGTCTGACTGTCTGTTTGTTTGTCTGACTGTCTCTGTCTGTCTGTCTGTCTGTCTGTCTGTGTCTGTTTGTCTGACTGTCTGTTTGTCTGTCTGTCTGTGTCTGTTTGTCTGTCTGTCTGTCTGTCTGTCTGCCTGACTGTCTGTCTGTCTGTCTGTCTGTTTGTCTCTGTCTGTCTTTCTTTCTCTAAACTTTATTGAGACATGACCATGAAGACAAACTTACCTCTGATTTGTTTGCCGACTGTCTCTCAGCTGTCGAAGGTTCCTGTGTCCTCATGTGAGAGACAGACAGACTGTCAGTCCTGTCTTGCTGTCAGAGACCCGTACTGTGGCTGGTGTGTCCTGGAGGGAAGGTAGGTGTCTGTTCAGGGTGATGTGACTATGTTGTCACCATGATATCTGGCAGCCTGACCCACCTGTTTTTATATCCAGGTGTTCGCGTAAACATCAGTGTCAGCGCCACAGGCAGCCCAACCATTGGCTGTGGAGCTTCGAACCAACCAATCAGTGTGTGACGGTGCAGAGCCTGCAGCCATCCAATCAGAGCAAAGACGAGCAGACGCAGGTAGGAAACACTGATTACTGTTGCTCTCACCTGCCACACTTGCAGCTGCCACCGTAATCATTAAGCCATAATCAATCATCAGTAATGGATAATTAATAATCAGAAATCAATAATCAATCCTAAGTAATCAATAATTAATAGTCAGTCGTTGGTAATCAATAATTAATCACGAGTAATCAGCCATCAGTAATAAATAGTCACTAATGAATAATTAATCAGTAATCTATAATCAGTAATCAATAATTAATCATAGGTAATCAACCATCACAAATAAATAGTCAGTAATTAATAATCAGTAATCGATAATCATAAATGATGATTAATCAAAAGTTATCAACCATCAGTAATCAATCATCAGTAATCAGTGAGTGATCATCAATGATTAATAATCACTAATAAATAATCAATCATCAGTAATCAATCATCAGTAATCAGTAAGTTATCATCAATAATGATCCAGCCCCTCCTCAAAAACCATAATCCAGATCCCACAGTTTTATCAAATTTTAGGCCCATCTCTAAACTTCCTTTTCTTTCGAAGGTTTTGAGAGAATGTGGTCAATGAACAGCTGCAGACTTGTATTGATCTTAATGACATCTCTGAGAAGTTCCAGTCTGGTTTTAAGTCACGCCATAGCACAGAAACGGTGCTTTTAAGGATTTTAAATGACCTTCTGTTAACAGTGGACTCTGGTAACCCTGCGGTCCTGGTCCTTCTGGATCTGACAGCTGCCTTCGACACAGTTGATCACAACATTCTCCTCTGTCGGCATTAAAGGCCCTTAACTGGTTTGAGTCATACCTGTCAGATAGGAGCTTCTATGTGCAGCTGGGCCAGTATTCCTCAGACTCTTCCCCCCTGAGCTGTGGGGTGCCCCAGGGTTCTATTTTGGGCCCACTCCTCTTTTCTATTTACATGTTGCCAATGGGATCCATATTTCAAAAGTATAACGTCTCCTTTCATTGCTATGCGGATGATATATATATATATATATGTATATATATATATATATATATATATATATATATATATACACATATATATACACACATATATATATATATATACATATATATATATATATATATATATATATATATATATATATACACACATATATATATACATATACATATATATAAATATATATATTCGCCGCTATAAATGAATGATCAAACCTCTGCCTGAAAGACACTCAGTCATGGATGGAAGCAAACTTTCTCTCAGTTAATATAAACAAAACTGAGATTATTTTATTTGGCCAACAAAATATTTTAGATAGCTAAGACAGTGCCGTTTGTAGCTTTAAATCTCTGTGTCAACCCTCTGCAATGAACCCTGGTGTTATTCTGGACTCTGACTTCAAGTTTACTAAACAGATAAGCTTGACAGTCAAAACTAGCTTCTTCCAGCTACGACTACTGTCTAAAGTAAAGGTTTATCTCCCCACGAATGACTTCAGTGTGAATCATCCACACGTTCATTACATCACGTCTAGACTATTGTAATTCTTTGTTTGTTGGTCTCGACTAGTCAGCAGTGCTCCGCTTACAGGTTGTCCAAAATGCAGCCGCCCGCCTGCTGACTGGAAAGAAACGGTGTGATCACATAACCCCATCCTGCATCTTTGCACTGGCTACCTGTACATTTTAGGATCCACTTTAAGGTTTTATTAATTGTTTTTAAGTGCTTAAATGGTCTGGCACAGTCTTATTTATCAGAGCTTTTAAAACCCCACAGTACTTCCAGAGCACTTAGGTGGTCTAACCAGCTGCTCCTGGTCCTGGTCTAGACTCTTTACTCATGGGGACAGAGTCTTCTGTTGAGCATTTTAAAATGTTATTAAATACCTATTTATTCTCCTTGGCGTTCAGTCCCAGCTTAAAACTAACTATATTTGTGTATGAATTTTATTGTATTTTAATAACTGTAAAGCACTTTGGTCAACTGAGGTTGTTTTTAAATGTGCTCTATAAATAAACTTTGATGATGATGATTAATAATAATTAGTAACCAGTAATCAATAATCAGATCAATAATTTCGGTCTCCTAGGTAACGCTGTCAGTTGCTCAACTCCCCGCCCTCTCGGCGGCGGAGTCTCTGTCCTGCGTCTTTGGGCTCCTCCCACCTCAGCCTGCCATCGTCATGGGAACCAGCATCACCTGTCCATCCCCTGAGCCGGAGCTCCTCCCTCCCATGCTGACAGGAAGTGGTGAGTAAACAGATGATCGGCTCCTCTGTCAATCAGAACACAGGAGAACGATCTCTAACTTCCTGTTCCTGTGTCTCTCCAGATCACATGATCCTGCCCGTGTTGCTGATGTTTGGTCACGTGACCATCACCACGGGCAACATGACCTTCTACGACTGTGGAGCCGTGAGCCGCCTGAACCAGAGCTCTCAGTGAGTCCAGTACCCTTCAGGTCTGATCTGTACCTGAGTCCAGGATGGGTTCCACACAGAACCTTTCTTCTTTGGTTCTTTATTCTGTGTTTCTGTTGAGCTTCTTTTCATTCAAAATTATTCAAGGTGTTAAACTGACTGACCCGGAGACCCTGTGGACCGGGGGCCGACTGCACAAAGCATCTTGAGTTTTCTCCTTAAGTATGACACTCAGAGTTTAGTTTCCCCTCAGCAGAGGAACTCGCTCAAGAGTCTCTGAACAGGTTTCTAAAGTCAAGGAAAGAGAGTCTATTGTTTACATGGAGAGTGATAGTTTACTGTTATCCTTTGTCAAAGGTGGCTGATAAGTTGCTTAAATGGCGGGAGAGAAGAACACCAAATTGGTGGAAGGAGGAAAAAATCCTATTTATAAGAATTCAGTAAAAGGAAGAACATACAAAGTACTTTTGATCCAAAAAAAACAGCAGAACCAAAGAAAGAAAGAAAGAAAGAAAGAAAGAAAGAAAGAAATGGTCAAATTTTTTTTTTTTAAATGGTAAAAAGTCTGGCAGCAAAGTTGCAAAACACTACCGTCATACTTAAGCAAAAAAGCCTTTAGTTGTTCTACATATATATATATATATACATATATATATATATATATATATATATATATATATATATATATATTTTAATGCAGATATTTACTGTATAATATGTGTATTTTAAAATGAATTATCTGAAAAATAACTTAAGTTTGTTTACTGTTATTTGACAGTCAGTGTTCGCCAACTTTTGCTGCCAGAATTTTTACACGTACACTTTAAAAAATAAAAAAATGTTTTTCAACAGTTTAGACTTTTCCAAATGTTATCGCACTGAATGGATCAGATTCTGACAGTGAAACAAGTCATTTGGCAGGTTACGACGTTCTGATTTACAGACGTTTCTAAGTCTTTCTGGGCCCAACAGCATCACATGACCAATTCCACCGAGTGTTTTAGAGAAAGAACTTGTGTTACCTTGTCGTTCAGCTCGTCCTTTTCTGAACTGTCTGTCAGACGTGATTCATTTAACTTTCATGAGTGATTTTAAGTTAATCTGTACTCAGCCTTCATGATGCTGTTTATAAGGGTGGTGAAGTTGATGATGGTGATGATGATGATAATGATGAAGGTGCTGGTGTGTTTCAGGTGTCTGGCGTGTGTCAGCAGTGTGTGGAGGTGTAACTGGTGTCCTCTGGATCAACTCTGCACTCACAACCAAAACTGTCCAAACCAGCACATCATCCTCAACCAGAGAGTGAGTCTGTCTGTCTGTCTGTCTGTCTGTCTCTCTCCCTGTCCCTTGTCGTTCTATCACCTTGTCTCCTGTCTGTCTCTCCTGTCTGTCTCTTAACCTGTCTCCTGTCTGTCTCTCTGTCTGACTCTCACCATGTCTCCTGTTTGTCTGTCTGTCTGTCTGTCTGTCTGTCTCTCACCCTGTCTCCTGTCTGTCTTTCTCTGTCTCTCACACTGTCTCATGTCTGTCTCTTGTCTGTCTCTCACCCATTTTTCTGTCTGGTGCCTGTCTGTCTGTCTCTCACTCTGTCTCATGTCTGCCTCTCTGTCTGTCTCTCACCCTTTTTTCTGTCTGTCTCCTGTCTGTCTGTCTCTCAACCTGTCTCCTGTCTGTCTCTCACTCTGTCTCCTGTCTGTCTGCAGGACTCTCCTGGTCCCACTTCCTGTCCCCTGGTCTTTGCCCTGCAGAGTTCTGCCCTTGTGCCATTGGGCCTGAGCAGCACTGTGGTCCTGAGGGGACGAAATCTGGATGTCTACAAGGTGAGGACAACTTTTGTTTATAATGATCAGCTGTCTCATATATGAGTCTCATATATATAAAACACACAGTTAATATAACAATAATACCTAACATTGTGAACTCTCGCATTGTTGAATTTTTCATTTGGTTTGGTTTGCTTCCACGACCACAGATTACAGGAAGATGGGCAGATTTAAAATAACATTTGTTATATTTTCACTGCAGATAAACAGATGATGGTGAAACGTGTGTTTACATAGTCTTTGTCTCTTCCTGCAGGATGATGCTCAGTATTCGTGCGTTGTGGAAATCGAAGATGTTCAGTTTAATCTGACGGCGACTGAAGAGAAAACAAACGATAACACACGCACCTTCACCTGCAGCCCACACCAGGTAACACTGTGCTAATGCTAACTGTAATGCTAATGCTTACTGTAATTAAATGATAAATGATGATGATGATGTGACTGATTCTACTCTCTCCACCTGTCTGTGTCTCCATCTGTCTGTCTGTAGTTTCAGTTTGCTGTCAGCCAGCTTCAGTATTCGACAGCTGTCTATCTGCGTCGAGGAGAGAGACGCATCGACACATCACCTGGCCTCCGACGTAAGAACACACTAGAGTGTGTGTGTATTTGATATGGACAGATTTCATTGGCTGATTTTGTTTTCTGTGTTCCAGTCCAGCTGTACGACTGCTCAGCTGGCCAAACAGATTGCTCCCAGTGCCGGGCGGTGCCGGCGGAGTACGGCTGTGTGTGGTGTTCAGGAAGCCCCGCCCCCAGCTGTGTCTACAACCAATCCTGCACTGGCACACCTGCAGACACCTGCCCACCTCCTCAGATCACACAGGTGAGTCCGGTGATGTATGTATGTATGTCTGTAGAGGTCATACTGTTGCCATGGAAACATTCAAACTGTCTGTCTGTCTACCTATCTACCTGTCTGTCTGCAGGTGCTGCCTGTCTCTGGTCCCCTGGAGGGCGGAGTCCTGGTGACGATCACAGGGTCTAACCTGGGGATGAGATACCAGGATGTGGTGGGCGGAGTCACAGTAGCAGGTGTTCAGTGTCCACCTCAACCTGAAGGATACCAGATCTCCACCAGGTAACACACACGCACACGCACACACACACACACACACACACATACACACACACACACACACACACACACACACACACACATACACACACACACACACACACACACAGAGTTCTTGAACAATGATAATTAACATTATTTATTCTTCCTCTTTTGCTGGATTTTTATTGAAGTACTCGTTGCGCAGCTGCACAGTACATGAAAACGTGCAGAATGATCAGGAATGGTGTGCTGTGTATTTTTTTTCCCGCATATTCGCTGTTTGCGATAAAGTTTCCCAAAGAAAAAAATGGGAAATCGACATGAAAAGAGTTCAGGAACACCTCACTTTGGGACTGTGCCAATTGAGTATACTTTAATGTAGGAAAATTATTTAAAGATAAATGGGTCAGGAGACTTGGGCCAAATGGGCATTTTAAGTCGTTCGCATGCTTTTCACAGAATCTCATTTTCCATTTGGTGCTTTTTTTTCAGAGCGTTTCAGAGTTTATAATGGGTGTGTATTGGACAACTAGAGTGGAGAGAGGCTGGGAATTTTTTTCTATTTTCTGAAAACTCTGTGCTGATTCCCACAACTTTCACTTTCCATAAATCATTTTTAGGGCAGATTGTAGAGACATTCGTGCTGGTCGCAGACATCCTACCCTGGAGTCAATGGAACGTACAGATTTGGCTCAGTGAGTCTGAAGATGACAGCAATTCAGACCAACTGTCCCATAGAGACTACTGTTAAATTGGACCAAACATTTGTAGAAGAAAACAAATAAAGCCAGTTTCCTAGCTGCTTTCTTGCTCACATTTTTTATACTACATAGACATCAACGCGTTCAACAGAAACTTTTCTTTCTGATGGTACTAATATTTTGTTGTAAGGACTCACTGTTTGTGAAAAAACAAGAGTAGTTTGAGAAGTTTACCCTTTTCAGCTGTTAGATATTGTGTTCCCATCCCCTCTCCAGTCTTGAATGCAGCCCTAATCACCATAGCAACCAGCAAAGGCAGGAAGGGCCTGGCCTTCAAAATAAGGGCCCGTAATGTGATATCAGGAATCTTGGGATGGACCTAGTTTTTTAGAAACAAGTACTTGAAGTAACGAGTAGTTTAGCAGAACAAAAGCCTGAGATGTCACTGTGTGTCCACTAAGTAATCGTTGCAAAGTATATTAACTATATCTCAACAGGAAGTTCAGGACATGGCTGGATTGTAAAACTCCTGACCACCGTCAAATATATATTTATTATAATTATATATGTGTGTGTGTGTGTGTGTGTAGGGTTGTGTGTGAGCTGCAGTCCAGTGGGACGGAGACAAAAGGACATGTCCTGGTTAGCGTGGGAAAGACTCCACCTGGGATGTCAGCACAGCTGTTCAGATATCAGGTGAGTGTCTCTCAGGCATCAGGTCCTCACCTGGAGGAGGTCCACAGGTTGAGGTTCCTCCGTGAAACGCTCCTCTGTGGCTGCTGTGTGTGTTTCAGGACCCACAGCTCCTGGACCTGGTCCCTGATAAAGGTCCGGTCTCTGGAGGAACCAGACTGACCATCAGAGGACGTCAGCTGCTAACGGGACAGAGGACGGATCTGAGCGCCTTCCTGGGCCCCCAGCCCTGCTACATGTGAGTACTAATACTACTGATAATAGCACTAATACTACTACTGCTACATGTGAGTACTAATAATATCACTAATACTACTACTGCTACATGTGAGTACTAATACTACTGATAATAGCACTAATACTACTACTGCTACATGTGAGTACTAATACTACTGATAATAGCACTAATACTACTACTGCTACATGTGAGTACTAATACTACTGATAATAGCACTAATACTACTACTGCTACATGTGAGTACTAATACTACTGATAATAGTACTAATACTACTACTGCTGCATGTGAGTACTAATACTACTGATAATATCACTAATACTACTACTGCTACATGTGAGTACTAATACTACTGATAATAGCACTAATACTACTACTGCTACATGTGAGTACTAATACTACTGATAATAGCACTAATACTACTACTGCTACATGTGAGTACTAATACTACTGATAATATCACTAATACTGCTACATGTGAGTACTAAAACTACTGATAATAGTACTAATACTACTACTGCTGCATGTGAGTACTAATACTACTGATAATATCACTAATACTACTACTGCTACATGTGAGTACTAATACTACTGATAATAGCACTAATACTACTACTGCTACATGTGAGTACTAATACTACTGATAATAGCACTAATACTACTACTGCTACATGTGAGTACTAATACTACTGATAATATCACTAATACTACTACTGCTACATGTGAGTACTAAAACTACTGATAATAGTACTAATACTACTACTGCTGCATGTGAGTACTAATACTACTGATAATATCACTAATACTACTACTGCTACATGTGAGTACTAATACTACTGATAATAGCACTAATACTACTACTGCTACATGTGAGTACTAATACTACTGATAATATCACTAATACTACTATGTGAGTACTAAAACTACTGATAATAGCACTAATACTACTACTGCTACATGTGAGTACTAATACTACTGATAATTAGCCTGGGTATACCCAGACTGCCTTGCGCGCTCGAATTTAATTTCGAACCTCCAGACGGTCTGGCAACTAAACCAGTTTCGTAGCCCTGTTTTAGGGATCCAATCACAGAGCGGGGAGGGACGTGAGACGATGACGCATACTACTCTGCACTTGGAAGCTTTACGGATCCAACATGGCTGCTGCAGGCGCGAAACTCTCTTTAGCTGTAGATGGTGTTTTAAATAGTTTAGAGCGAAAGTTGAAAGGCGAAAGGTCTCTCGGCGGCTCCGCTGAGATCACCGGCGATATGGTAGCGGGGCTATTAGCGTCGCTAGTGGCTATTAGCGCCACTAGCGGCTAATAGCTATTAGCGGCTAATAGCTATTAGCGTTGCTAGCGGCTAATAGCCCCGCTACCGCGGACAGCGGAGCCCCCGAGAGTCCCGCAGCAGCTTGTTTATTGCCCATAAAATCAGAGGATGTGTGTGGCAGAATGACATGAGGGGGAATAAAGCGTGAAAATAAATAATCTTGAAGAAAGCGAGAACTGGAGAAGCAAAGCAGCAAACAACACTCTCTCACAGACACACACACAACAAACATCCATCTCTGTTGCTCTACTACGTCATCTGGTATAACTGATCTGATTGGCTAAGAGCTATCACTAATATCACTAATACTACTACTGCTACATGTGAGTACTAATACTACTGATATTATCACTACTACTACTACTACTGCTACATGTGACTACTAATACTACTAATGCTACTATTAATAGTTCTACTACTACTGCTGCATGTGAGTACTAATACTACTAGTACTGCTAACACTACTAATACTACTTCTTCTTGACCTGTTCAGTGAAACAGACTTCATTCATGATTTTCTGGGGCCCCCTGCTGGAAACAAACAGAATCTGACTGAAACTTTTCCTCGTCTCCTCTGTCATCTCCCTATCTCCTTGTCTCCTGCTTCCTCTCCCTGTCTCTTTGTCTCCTGTGTCTTCTCCCTGTCTCCTTGCCTCCTCTGTCCTCCCCCATGTCTCCTGTCTCTTCTCCGTGTCTCCTGTTTCCTCTCCTTGTCTCCCTGACTCCTTGTACCCTTGTCCCCTCCGTCCTCAGACTGGAGGAGGTGAAGGACACCCAGCTGGTGTGTCAGACGGGTCCCAGTAACCGGACCGGCGCCGTGTCTCTGCGGGTCCTGTTTGGGACGGCGGAGAGAACCGTCTCTAACGTGACCTTCCGTTACCTTGACGACCCCGTCATCACAGATGCCGCGCCTGCAGAGAGCTTCTACGCGTAAGAATCCGATCGCCCATAATCAATAACCAATCATCTCATAGCTTAGACTGCAGTCCTAATAAGGTCGCCACTTCCTGTCCTCAGAGGCGGACGTGTCATCATGGTGACGGGCAGGAACCTGGATGTGGTGCAGCAGCCAATCATCTCGGTGTGGGTGGAGCCTGTGGAGGTGCAGAGGGTGAAGCGGAGGAGACGATTGGCTCTGCTCACTGCCAAGCAGCTGGTCTTCAACAGCACCATGGCAACGGTGAGGTCTACCCGCCAATCAGAGACAAGTCCCACAGGGTCAAAGGTCGTCCTGAATATTAATGATAATTGATTGGATTTGTATAGCGCTTTTAAAAATACTCAATCACTTAACATAGAGCACATGAACAGATACAGAATACAGAGAACACAAACAGAAATAAGGACATGAAGAGTGAGTCCAGTTTTTCTGTGTAGGCGTTCCAGTTGTCTGCACTTTTTCTTAAGTGGATGTAGTTTGGGAGTGAACCAGGGAGAACAGTCAGTGAACATGATCAGTTTTTGTATTTGCAGGGGCACACTGGTTCAGGCAGATGGACAGAGTGTGGTTGTAGAGCTTGACAAGGTCTGATGGAAAGGTACTTGAGATAATGGAAGGTTATCCTGCGATTGTGTTTGGGTTGGGGGCTGGAAATGTTGATGTCCATGATGATAGTGAGGCGGTCAGAAGGTGTCCATGGCTGTGGGTGGGGAAATAAACATGTTGAGTGAGGTTGAAACAGTTGACAATGTTGAAAAGTATGACTGTCTCTCTCTCCACCTGTCTGTCTCTCAGGTTTCAGAGCGCTGCTCTGTCCTGTCGTCCTCTCAGATGACCTGTCCGACCCCCGCAGTGTCACCAGAGGTCAAAGTGAAGGGGGTCTGGTTTCAGCTGGATAATGTCAGAGTCCACTATGAGACCATTAAGGTACCTGTCTGTCTGTCTGTCTGTCTGTCTGTCTGAATAAGAATCTTCACTGATCTCGTCTTTAATTTAAGTCATCGTTTCAGGACATTGTAACCATGGTAACATGACAGGATATTGTCGTCTGTAAAAGATTAAAAGACAAAAGTGTTCGCAGGAGGGAAACAGAGAACTGAGAGTTCACTGTGTCTGCACTGGGTCTGATGGAGAAACCTGTCTGTCTCTCTCCCTATCTGTCTCTCCACCTGTCTGTCTTTCTCTCTGTCTCTCCCCATCTGTTTGTCTCTCAGGGTAAGAGTTTCACGTATTATCCGAACCCTGAGATCTTCCGCCTGAACAGAGAAGCTCCAGACGATCCGTATCGATTCAAACCGGGAGGCGTGATCGCCGTTGAGGTAACAGAGTGACTGAGACATTTGTTTTATTTGTCTTTTTTTGTTTCTTTGCATGTTTGTTCACTCACTGACCTGATAAAATCTGTGTCTGTGTTTCCATGGCGACCCTCAGGGTCAGGACCTGATGAGAGCGATATCTAGACAGGAAGTGACGGCTCGACTCGGAGACCAGGAGTGTGAGGTGAAAACTCTGGACAACACACACCTGTACTGTGAACCACCAGAGATCCAACCAATGAGTGTGGAGGACAGCGAGCTGCCCAGCCTCAAGGTAACACACACAGACACACATTTATACAGTCATGGAAAAAAATTATTAGACCATTGTTTTCTTCAACTTCCTGTTTTTTTAATGCCTGGTACAAGTAAAGGTACATTTGTTTGGACAAATATAATGATAACAACAGAAACAGCTGATAAGAGTTTAGTTTAAGAGCTGGTATCTATACATTTTCCATGGTTTTCTTGATAATAACCAAAATCATTATCAAAAAAACCATGGAAAATGTCTAGATATCAGCTCTTAAATTAAACTCTTATGAGCTATTATGGTTGTTATCATTATATTTGTCCAAACAAATGTACCTTTAGTTGTACCAGGCATTAAAATGAACAAATGCAATGAAGAAAACAAGGGTGGTCTACATTTTTTTTCATGACTGTATACTGTAAGTATACACAGAAATATATATAAACATACCATAAATATACACAGAAATATTTATAAACATACTGCAAATATAACAAGACATATATTTTCCCTGTCTACCCCCCAGGTGTTCATGGGAAACCTACAGGTTGACCTCGGCTTGGTTCAGTACGACAGTGACTCTCTGTCTGTCGTCCCATTGGCTGCTCAGATCAGTTTGGGGGCGGGAGCAGCTGTCATCATCCTGTCAGTGCTCGTCGTCATCCTCATGTACAGGTAGAGACCTGTCTTTTTTTATATTTTTATTTATTTTATTTTTTTTACAGTTTGTAATGATTGACTAATCAATGTTTTCTTTCTGCAGGAGGAAGAGTAAACAGGCTCTGAGGGATTATAAGAAGGTTCTGCTGCAGCTGGAAACTCTGGAGATCAATGTGGGAGACCAGTGTCGCAAAGAGTTCACAGGTACACAAACACACAAAACACTGCAGAAGATGCATATGGAAGTCTGGACACAGTTTTCTGTTTCAAATTTTACAAAAATCTCTTTTATTTTCAATATACTGTGGAAAGCAATCCATCCTCTGAATACTCTTAAACTCTAGTGTGTAGTTGTATAGTTTCATGAAGCTCAAATTATCCTAGAGGTCATAGCAGAAAATAACAAAAATAATAAGACGAGACTTGTGATTACTCATAGAACCCATTTTCATTCAGATGAAAACTTGAATCCAGGCATTTTTTAGCCTCCTTCCCAACAAGGTGTCCTGACATGGTTCCAGTTACATATGAATGAAATCAGGACGTTTGGGGGTTGAAATAATGAGACTGAGTCTTTGTGTAGACCTTATGACTGAGATGATGGACCTGAGCAGTGATGTTGGAGGACCTGGACTCCCCCTGCTGGACTACAGGACGTATGCAGAGAGAGTCTTCTTCCCCGGCCAGCAGGTGGCGCCGCTGAGCCGCCAGCTGGACCTGCCAGAGTCCAGGAGACAGACGGTGGAGCAGGGCCTCCAGCAGCTCAACAGCCTGCTCAACAACAGACTCTTCCTCACCAAGGTGGGTCCTGTGACACTGGTGTAAGCTGGTCCCAGATCAGAACCACCTGGACCATCTGGTGACGGTCTGCTCTGTCTCTGTCTCTCAGTTCATCCACACTCTGGAGGCCCAGCAGGGCTTCTCTCAAAGGGACCGCGGGTACGTGGCTAGTCTGCTCACCATGGCCCTGCACGACAAACTGGAGTATTTCACCGAAGTCATGAAGAGTCTGCTGCAGGATCTGGTCCAGCAGTACGTCGCCAAGAACCCCAAACTCATGCTGCGCCGGTATGTAAAACAAACACACACCTTTGTCTGTGAAATCTGTCCACCGCAGACAACTTTAAATTGCCTGTAATGATACACCTGTATGATGCACCTGTACAATACACCTGTACAATACACCTGTATGATACACCTGTATGCTACACCTGTACAATACACCTGTATGATACACCTGTTTGCTACACCTGTATGATACACCTGTACGATACACCTGTATGATACATCTGTACGATACACCTGTATGCTACAGCTGTATGATACATCTGTACGATACACCTGTATGCTACAGCTGTGTGCTACACCTGTATGATACAACTGTACGATACACCTGTAGGATACATCTGTACAATACACCTGTACATTACACCTGTACGATACATCTGTATGCTACACCTGTATGATACATCTGTCTGAAACACCTGTGTGCTACACCTGTATGATACACCTGTACGATACATCTGTATGCTACACCTGTACAATACACCTGTACGATACATCTGTATGCTACACCTGTAGGATACATCTGTATGCTACACCTGTATGATACATCTGTCTGAAACACCTGTGTGCTACACCTGTACGATACATCTGTATGCTACACAATACGATACACCTGTAGGATACATCTGTATGCTACACCTGTATACTACACCTGTACGATACACCTGTATAATACACCTGTACGATACACCTGTATGATACAACTGTATGCTACACCTGTATGATATATCTGTCTGAAACACCTGTTTGCTACACCTGTATGATACACCTGTATGATACATCTGTATGCTACACCTGTACGATACACCTGTGTGCCACACCTGTATGATACACCTGTACGAGACACCTGTATGATACACCTGTATGATACACCTGTACGAGACACCTGTACGAGACACCTGTATGAGACACCCTTCTTTGTTTCAGGACGGAGACAGTTGTAGAAAAGATGTTGACCAACTGGATGTCGATCTGCCTCTACTCCTTCCTCAAGGTAAGTGCTTGTCTCTCTACCTCTCTGTAGAAACACTCATCTGTCTGTCTCTCACCTGTCTCTCTCTCACCTGTCTGTCAGGAGGTGGCGGGGGAGCCCCTCTACATGCTTTACAGAGCCATAAAGTATCAGGTGGATAAAGGTCCAGTGGACACGGTGACAGGGAAAGCCAAACGGACGCTGAACGACAGCCACCTGCTGCGAGAGGATATCGACTACTCTGCCATAGTAAATACAGCAACACGCACACCTGGAGGACATGATTATAGGCACATCTGGGAGACTCACTGTCTCTGGACCTGTCTTACTGTCTCTGGACCTGTCTTACTGTCTCTGGACCTGTCTTACTGTCTCTGGACCTGTCTTACTGTCTCTGTACTTGTCTGTTCCCCCAGACTCTGACCGTGTTGGTGAAGAACGGCGTCGAGGTTCAGCCTTGTCCTGTTAAAGTACTCGACACCGACACTATCACACAGGTAGGCACCTGTCTGTCTGATTCCCACCTATCTAAATGCCTTCCACCGGTCTGTCTGTCTCTGACCTGTCTATCTCTCACCTCCTGTCTGTCTGTGCAGGTGAAGGATAAGATCCTTGATCAGGTCTACAGAGGAGCTCCATTCTCTCAGAGACCAGCAGCGGACAGTCTGGACCTGGGTACACACACACACACACACACACACACACACACACACACACACACACCTACATGTATCACCTGTCTAGTTTGATTGACAGCTCATACTTACCTGTGTTCCTGCATTTGACTGACAGAGTGGCGTTCAGGTCAGGCAGGTCACCTGACCCTGTCAGATGATGATGTCACAGCGGTGGTTCAAGGTCGCTGGAAACGAATCAACACTCTGCAGCACTACAAGGTAACAACAGGTTCTCCTTATGTTCCCCTCATGTTCTCCTTGTGATCTCCTCATGTTTTTATGTTCTCCTCATGTTCTCCTCATGTTTGCCTCATGTTCTCCTCATGATCGCCTCATGTTCTCCTTGTGTTCTCCTCATGTTTTCATATTTTCCTCATGTTCCCCTCATGTTCTCCTTGTGTTCGCCACATGTTCTCATGTTCTTCTTGTGTTCTCCTCATGTTCACCTCATGTTCTCCTTGTGTTCTCCTCATGTTCTCCTCATGTTCACCTCATGTTCTCCTTGTGTTCGCCTCATGTTCTTCTTGTGTTCTCCTCATGTTCTCATGTTCTCCTCATGTTTGCCTCATGTTCTCCTTGTGTTCTCCTTATGTTCTTATGTTGGCCTCATGTTCTCCTTGTATTCTCCTCATGTTCTCCTCATGTTCTCCTCATGTTCTCACGTTCTCCTAATGGTTGCCTCATGTTGTCCTTGTGTTCTCCTTGTGTTTTCCTCATGTTATCCTCATGTTATCATGTTATCCTCATGTTCTCCCTGTATTTTCATGTTCTCGGTATGTTCTCCTGATGTTCTCCTCAGTGGAACATTAATCTCTTCTCTCTGGTTCTTCAGGTGCCAGACGGAGCCACCGTTGCTCTGATTCCTCGTTCTCAGAGTTCAAGTGGCGTCGGAGTGAACCAGGTCTTCCAGACTGGAGAGAGTAAGAACACAACACTTACAGAACAGTACAGGACTCACAGAATATGTGGAATATCCTCTACCAAGCCAAACACAATCAGAACCATAATAATCATCAAAAACATTTAAGCCATCTGGAGAACCTAAAGTTACAGAAAGAGAATATCTACGACCAAGAATCAACACAAACCCGAGAAAAGAACATGTAAAAAAAAAACAGGATCCAAGAACAACTCTTACCTACAACCCAGAAACCCAGAAGTAACAGAAAGAGAACATCTAGAACCCACAACATACAAAAAACATAAAAAACATAGAAACCCAGAATCGAGAAATTATGCTTGTTGAACCACATCAAACATCAGGAACATTTAAGAGTTCTGAAATATCTACAACACAGAGTTACCAGAAAGAGAACACCACCTAGAACTACCACCTTACATAAAAGAACATCCAGAAGCCAAAAACAGTGGTTAGAGAACCCAATCAAACATCAAAAACATTCAAGGACCTCTGGACTACCTACAACCCAGAAGTAACAGAAACATGAGCTAACATCTAGAACCCAGATCCGAAATAAAAGACATGATAAAACATGTAGAAAAACCCAGAATCCTGAAACAATGCTCGTAGAACCACATCAAACATCAGGAACATTTAGGACTTCTAGAATATCTACAACACAGAGTTAGCAGTCTGAAACCCAGAACTGCAATCTTATATAGAAGAACATCTAGAAAAGCCGGAAAAATGGTAAGACAACCCAATCAAACATCAAGAACATTCAAGGACATCTGGACTACCTTCAACCCAGAAACCCAGAAGTAACAGACAGAGAACATCTAGAACCCAGAACCAACACAAACCCTTGCAGAACATGTAAAAAACCAGGATCCAGATACAACACTTAGAGAACCAAATCAAACATCTGGAATATTTTGGTCTTCTAGAATAAAACATTTAGAATATCTACAACACAGAATTAAGAGAAAATGAACATCTGGAACCCAAATTAACACAAAACATAATGAGTCCACACAGAGAGAACCATCTAGAACCAGCAGAGGTTCTTTGAATTATTTGTTGTCATGTTGACAGTGACATTGTGTCGTTGCTATAGAAACGCCAATGCTGGAGGGCGAGGAGGAGGAGGGGCTGCGACTGTGGCACCTGGTGAAGAGCAGCGAGGACCCCGAGATCCCCAAACACAGAAAGAGCAGCATGAGGGAGAGAGAGAGGGCCAAGGCCATACCTGAGATTTACCTGACCAGACTGCTGTCCATGAAGGTAAAACTCACAGTAACACACCTGAGATTTACCTGACCAGACTGCTGTCCATGAAGGTAGCACAAAAACTACAACCTGTCTCTCTCTGTCTCTCTCTATACCTGTCTCTCTCCACCTGTCTGTCTGTCTGTCTGCCTTCCTACCTGTCTGTCTTCCTACCTGTCTCTCTCTACCTATCTCTCTCCACCTGTCTGTCTGTCTTTCTACCTGTCTCTCTCTATCTATCTCTGTCCACCTGTCTGTCTCTGTCTGTCTGTCTGTCTGTCTGTCTGTCTTTTTACCTGTCTCTATGTACCTGTCTCTCTCCACCTGCCTGTCTCTCTGGACCTGTCTTTCTCTCCATTTATCTGTCTCTCTCTACCTGTCTGTCTTCTGCTGTCTCTCTCGACCTGTCTCTCTCAATCTGTCTGTCTCTCTCTACCTGTCTCTCTCAATCTGACTGTCTCTACCTGTCTGTCTTCCCACCTGTCTCTTTCTTCCTGTCTGTCTCTCCACCCGTCTGTCTGTCTGTCTGTCTGTCTACCTGTCTCTCTCTACCTGTCTGTCTGTCTGTCTGTCCGTCTGTCTCTCTTTCTACCTGTCTCTCTCTACCTGTCTCTCTCCACCTGTCTGTCTCTCTGTACCTGTCTGTCTTCCTGCCTGTCTCTCTCTACCTATCTCTCTCCACCTGTCTGTCTCTCTGTACCTGTCTGTCTTCTGCTGTCTCTCTCTACCTGTCTTTTTCAATCTGTCTGTCTTCCTGCCTGTCTCTTTCTACGTGTCTGTCTCTCCACCCGTCTGTCTGCCTGTCTCCCTACCTGTCTCTCTCCACCTCTCTGTCTCACTGTACCTGTCTGTCTTCCTGCCTGTCTCTCTTAATCTGTCTGTCTCTCTCTACCTGTCTTTCTCTCCACTTGACTGTCTCTCTGTAGGGGACGCTGCAGAAGTTTGTGGACGACGTCTTCGTGGCGATCCTCAGTACAAAGCGTCCTCCTCCGATTGCCGTCAGGTTCTTCTTCGACTTCCTGGACGACATGGCGGAGAAACACGGCATCGATGACCCCGAGACCGTCCACATCTGGAAGACTAACAGGTGAAGGACACACCTGGACACCTGTCTGTCTCTCTGGCCTGTCTGTTTCTGTGACCTGTCTGTCTCTCTGACCTGTCTTGTCTTTCTGCAGTCTCCCGCTCAGGTTCTGGGTGAACATCCTGAAGAATCCTCAGTTTGTTCTGGACGTTCAGGTGACCGACAGCATCGACGCTGTTCTGTCCGTCATCGCTCAGACCTTCATCGACTCCTGCACCACCTCCGAGCACAAAGTGGGACGGGTACGACCAGTCTGTCTGTCTGTCTGTCTGTCTGTCTGTCTGTCTGTCTGTCTGTTTACTGGGACAACATCCGTAGACACATTAGTCATGTAACCTCAGAAATCTTGGTGTAGTTATGGACTCAGAGCTTAGACCTGAATTTCAACAACCACATAAAGACTAATTTTAAATCAGCCCATTAACACCTCAAAAACATAGCTAGAATAAATTTAGATAAATTTAAAATAAATAAAGATTTCTGTCCACACAACATGCACAACACTTTTTAGCAGGTTAGATTATTGTAATAATGTTACAGGTCTTAGCAAAAAATAGATCAGGTAGCTGCAGCTCATTCAGAATGCTGCTGCCAGAGTAACACAAGGGATATGGACCCTCGTCACCTGTTTAAAATCACTGCAATGGCTTCTTGTGTGTTATAGAATAGACTTTAAAATCCTGTTACTTGTTTACAAAGCACTGAATGTTCTCTGGTCCACATATACCACAGAGTTACTTGTTTGTTATGAAGGTCATCTGGGACAGGTTTACGTCAGCTTTCTCATAATTACAATGAATGTCTTCTCTTTTTATCCTTTTAAATACTTGTTTCAATTGTTTTGAATTGTTTTATCTTCTAAATACACTTTTACTGTCTTAATATTATATTTAATCCTACTTCTAATGCTTTTAATGTCTGTTGTATTTTTATGCCACTATAAAGCCCTTTGAATGACTTTGTGTATGAATGGTGCTATATAAATAAAATTGCCTTGCTTTGCTTTTTTGTAACTTTCTGTCCAATCAGGACTCTCCTGTCAACAAGCTGCTGTACGCCAGAGAGATCCCCCGATACAAACAGCTGGTGGAGAGGTGAGACAAAAACTTCCTGTCATTAGTCATCTTTCAATTAAAGTTTAAGTGAATTTTGAAACAAAATTTTGTAATGTTGTATTAAAGAAAATTAGGGAATTAGGGATGTTTCCATCAACTGGTTTAGATCGAATAAACAAAGCTGCATAAACGTACTTTGGTCAGAAGATGGCAGTGTAATGTGTTGCTGTAGGCTAATGTGTCAGTAAACAGTAAAAGAAGTAGAGATTGCGCAAGAGAGAAAAAGCTACAACAAATAAGAGGTTACTAATTGGACAACTTTGACCACCCATTTGAGAAAATGGAGAGAAATCTTCGGGAATTGGATTCAGTTGGGCAACTCGTAGTTGTTCTTTCATGTCAGCTTGTCTTGACCAGCAGAGCTGGAACAGCTTATCAGTCATGTGAGTTTAATGTTCGGAAAATCGGAAAAAGCGTTCATCTCTCGTTAAGAGCATTAACTACTTTTATTAAGAAGAAAAAACCCACCTCAAGCGAGCGAAAAACTTTTATGCACATTTTCAGAAGTTTTATTGAATTTTTCTGTTTCCGTTGAGCTTTTCTCATGTGAATCTCCAAAATGTGCATAGAAATTTGTTGATGGAAACACGATGGAATTTCATGCGTTAAAAATATTTTAAAAAAAAAACATTTTAAAAAATTAAAAATATTATTCTTAATGCAGCCGTACACATCAGCTGCGGTTTTTCGCAAGATGGATATCTGGCTCTTTTTTTTTTTCGTATCAAAGAGGAGGAGGAGATAGAGACAGGAGCAGCAAGGGAGCTGTGTGATCAGGGGATGTAGTTATGATGTAGTTTTTTTTAAGGATTAATTTTTTTGTGAAATCAAAACTTGCTCGATATGTGAAATTAGCAATATTGTGTTGTTTCTTTTGCATCGCCGTCGCTGTGTTATGGCCTTTACAGTCCCCCACGACTAAAACAACAACAAATGCTAAAAGTTACAGTAGAAATGTATTAAATAAACTTCTGAATTATACTTCACCAACAACGTTAATAAGGAAAGAATGAACGTAACTCTGAACCATAGACTCTGAACATATTAAACTAATGTGGCTCTATATAAACTATGGTGTATGTGTGTGCGTGTCCGTGTGTGTGTGTATAGGTATTACAGTGATATTCACAGCGCTGCGTCAGGCTGTTATCAGGAGATGAATTCCACTCTGACTGAGCTGTCTGGGGTCAGTAAACACAAACAGAACCACAGATTCTACTGAAACACAAAACAAATAACAATAAATAAACAATAACTGTCTGTCTGTCTGTCTGTCTCTGCAGAGTTTTGCCTCAGAGATGAACAGTCTTGTTGCTCTCCATGAACTCTACAAGTACATCAACAAATATTATGACCAGGTAACACACACACACACACACACACACACACACACACACACACACACACACACACACACACACACACATTCTTGTACTTCTATCTTTGTGAGGGCCCTCATTGGAATAGTGAATTCCCTAGCAAGGTTATAATATTTGGGGATTTTTCATTAGTTTTAGTTTTAATTTTCATTGTGAACTTTTGTTTTCAAATTCAGTTTGTTTTTATTAGTTTTTAGAGTGAGTTTGCTAGTTTTAGTCTAGTTTTTATTAGTTTTAGTGTTAGTTTTAGTGTTTTTGTAATGGGGTATTTGTTGGGTGGGAGATTAAAAGAGGTCACAGTAAATTTTGCCTTTATTTCATTTGTCTTATCCATCTTCATTATGTATGAAAAAAGTTGAGGAAGACAAAAATGAAGGACATTTTCACTATCATTTTAGTTCGTTTTGTAACCACACAATACAGGTTCAGTTAATTATCATTATCATGTAACCTTTAACCCTTAAAACAAAGTCTGAAATCTCAAAAAAGCCTTTAAAGAAGTGAGGACCGTCCGAAATGTCACTTTGCAAAAATGTCCTCACTCTGTTGGTTAAAAACGTGTTCTGATCCTCACAATGTAGGAAGTACAAGAACACACACACACACACACACACACACACACACACACTTCCTGCCTGACTTGTCTCTTATCTGCTGCTGCAGTAAATACAAGTCTGTCTCTCTCTCACCCGTCTGTCTGTCAGATCATCATGTCTCTGGAGGAGGACAGCTCAGGCCAGAAGATGCAGTTGGCCTATCGGCTGCAGCAGGTCGCCGCCCTGGTGGAGAACAAGGTCACTGACCTCTGATGACCCTCTCAGCCTGTCTAAAGGAAGCAATGACCTCTGACCCCGTGACCCCGAAGACACTTGGAGCCCCCGCTGAGGAAGACGAGGATGAAGAAGCTCCAAGAGACTGAAACTCTGGAAACCACTGGACTCTTGTTAACACTGTCTTCCTGCTGTGTGTGTGTGTGTGTGTGTGTGTGTGTGTGTGTGTGTGTGTGCGTGTGCGTGTGTGTTTTGGGGTTTTTATAGTCAGACTCAGGAGATCCTGGTTCTTTAGGTTCCTTAACTCAGTAGCAGCAGTCAAACCAAACCTGAACCCGACAATCTAACCAATCAGATCAGAGAACATCATCACCTGCTGCCTTGCACTGCATTACCCAGAGTTCCCTGCTGTTCTCCTGTCTGTATGGAGTCAGAAAGCACAATTTTAATAGTTACTGAACTGATCACGTGTACTGATGATTGACCTGCTGATCCTAGACATGCTGGATGTTTTGTATCGACAGTATTGCTGACAATATTTTTAGATTTTACTACTGAAACCAGCACAAACCTGCATCAGGAGCTTTAAAGAGTTTTTCTGAGCGCAATAACAGAATCAGGGAGTGTTTTTGAATCGCTTTTTTCAGTGTGACTCCAGTTTCTGAGGCTCACGTCTCCAGCTTAAACTAAATCTTCCATCTGGAGCTCTTCAGGTAACCTCGACCCCTGACAACCTCAGGACCCGAACCCGCGCTGGTTCCCAGTCTTCCTCAGTTCCAAGTTGAAAACAGATCAGTCTCAAAAACCGTTGGTCTGATGACAATTTAGCCTCCAAGGCCAACAGCAAATATTTCTGGAGTTCCAGTGTAGCCAGCAGATATCCAGGGACTTCCTTTTCTGTGAGTCGGTCATGTTTACAGTCTGATTAGTAATTTTATTGAAACTTTTTGTATTTACTTTTTGATGCCCATAAAAAGGCACTGAATAAATACATTTATCTACATTTTGCAGCCTCTGTAAAGCAAAGTGTCTCTGCACAGGGTCAGACAGTTTTAATCCCACAGACCCTCCTTCACTTTAATCCAGCAGCTGGAAACAAAGACATAGAAAAGTCTAAGGAGCTACAGAGTGTATTCAAACTGTAACCTGAACTTAACACATGCTGACACACAACAAACACAACGTCTGGCTGATTCTTTGTTGCTGGACGTTTTTAAATTCTCAGAGACAGACTGGAAAGGAAAAGCTGGAAACAGAAAAAGGAATCACACTGAAATTTAAATTTTTTTAAAACGTTGAAGTTGACGGACGATAAAAACAATCTGAAACCTGGGGGAAGAGTTTGTGTGTGTGTGTGTGTGTGTGCGCGCTAGCTAGTTACTAACTTATTACATGTACATACTGTAAGTCCTATTTATACCTATTTATCCCAGCTGTGCCTTCACTCTTGCAGCTAGGTGGCGCTGTCAGTCTGTTCTTACAGCAGCCTTATTGATCAGGTGTCCCAGTGCACCATGGGAAGATAAATTAATTTTAATGTTTATTAATGAATCAGGGAGGGAAACAACAATTGAAACATCGTGTACAAACACGCCAAATAAAGCCCAAACAGCCTGTATCACTGGATCTATAGCTAGCGTAGCATCACGCTAGAGTTTCCAAGTGTCAACTTAAAAGTGCTTTAGAGTTTTTATATAATGCACTGCTTGTAGCTACTTTGGGTGAGCTAGGATTGGCGAATTAGCTCTTTGTTTAACTTTGTATAAAAAGCAGTGATTGTTATCGCCAGGACGATAAAACCACGTGATATCATGAAACAAAAACGGCCACGTTGTCTCATTAGGTGTCACGTGAGCGGACAGCCATAGCACACATCGGAAAACAAAGTGTGTTGCCCTCTTTTGAAGATGCTGATTTTAGCAAGTTGATGCTATGATAGCTACAACCCTTCGACCACCAACAGATTTCTAGTCTCTGAGTCTGACCTGCTGTTAATGCATGCTATATTGTACCGTCAAACAGGCTGAATCCAGATATCTGAACCTCCCCGCAGTCGGTGATGTAATGATGTGATGTAATGATGTGATGTAAAAAAAAAAAAAGCAATAATAATTATTAGAAAGGTAAAGGTTGTTTTTTTCTAATGAAACAAAGACAAAAACAGTGTTTTAATCAGAAGATATTCTCAGTGTTAAAGTTTGACTGTACAGACACAAACTATTTCAGGATCAATAACCTGGAAACCTGGTCTCAGAGTTCAGTTCATTGACGTGTTGATGTACAGAAGGACTTAGTCTGCAGGTTGAGAGGTTTGAGGTTTGGATTCAGCCTTGAGGTTATCGACTGTGTCTCCATGGCAACAGTTTGTTGTTCTAGCTGTTGGTGTGTTTTCTCTGTGTGTAACTGTGACAAGACAGAGATTTATTTAGTCATCATGTGCAACTCTGTGGAACAGGATACTTCTTGGACTCTCCTGACAAGATACTTCTGAGACTCTTGACAGAATACTCCCTTCACTCCTGATAGAATACTTCCCGGACTCTCCGGACATGATACTCCCTTGATTCCAGACAGGATACTTCGTAGACTCTTTACAGAATACTCCTTTGACTCCCGTCAGGATACTTCCCGAACTCGCCTGCTGGGATACGTCTTGGACTCTCCTGGCAGGATACTTCTCTGACTCTCCTGACAGGATACTTCTCGGACTCTCCTGACAGGATACTTCTCGGACTCTCCTGACAGGATTCTTCTTGGACTCTCCTGACAGGATTCTTCTCTGACTCTCCTGACAGGATACTTCTTGGACTCTCCTGACAGGGTACTTCTTGGACTCTCCTGACAGGATACTTCTCGTACTCTCCTGACAGGGTACTTCTCGTACTCTCCTGACAGGATACTTCTTGGAATCGCCTGACAGGATACTTCTTGGACTCTCCTGACAGGATACTCCCTTGACTCCTGACAGGATACCTCCTGAACTCGCCTGACAGGATACTTCCTGCACTCCCCCGACAAATATCCTTCCTGAACATGTATCTTTTTCTGTGTAAATGGACTCTGAGACAGGACTTATCAGGCAATAACCAAACTGACTCTGACTGTCGGCAGTCATATTTGCTGCTGAGCTGAAACAGAAAACTGACAGATTTTTTCTGATAAATTGAGACATTTGTTGAATGATCTTCCTCTTGTACTTTTCTTCTTCTAATATTTCTGATGATTATCGCTGTTTAATCTGAACTTCTCTCCTCTGTGTTTTTGCCTTGCGTGTTTTTTGAGCCTGTGTTTGACCCGTAGTTGTAGTTCTCTGGTCAGGTTAGAATTCTGCATGCGTGTGATGATGATGATGGTGATGAAGAAGATTTATGGTGCTTCTTTAAGCTAATTTCTTTTAAAATAAAGACAAGATGGGGCTTAAACTCCACCATGTCTCTTATGATGTATGTAAATGGGGGATAAAGGTCACGGTTTGGCCTTTGACCTCCTGATCTCTGTACAGTTTTCTAATCTACTGGGACATGCTGAAACAGATTCTCAGCTCTGATTGGTCGAGCTCTGTTTGTTACTGAAATGTTTTTTCTACAAGGGAATTAAAACTAAAGGGTTTGTATAAAATAAATCCAGGATCAGTTGTAATGAAGCACAGATTGCTTTTCTACTGACTGTGTACAGTTTGCTAACAGTGTGTAAATGTGCCTGTAAATACCTGTCCGAGGATGATGGTGATGATGAAGACAAGTCAGTCTGCAATGGAAATGTGCTTTTATTGTGAAGAGGCAGGAGGCCAAACACAATTTGTATCATGTAAAAATAAAGTTATAATTTTAACAGTTCTCTGTGTGTTGTGTTGTAATTTTAGCTCTGCAATATTTTTTATGTGTTAAAAATATAACAATATTGTTGTTGATATGGAACCTGCATGAGTTTCACCATTTGAGTACAATACTTTTAAGTAACTAACTATAAAGAAATATAAGTTTTGTTTCATAATTTGACAATAGAAGTCAAATTTTGAATGTAGTCTGAACACAAACAGCCGTATAAATACTTTGATTCTTTATATTAAGGACTAGTTAAAAAACAAGGCCTTGTTCAGATTGTTAGCCCAAATCTGTCTTTTGGCAATTCCAGTATCGTAATTTGTTCACATTGAGAGAGAGAGCTAGACTAACTGAATTTCCCCTTAGGGATACATAAAGAAATTTTGAATTTTTGAATTAGAAATTAAGAATAGTTCCTCAAATTAAACTTCTGGATCCATAAAAAGGTTTTTCTCTCAAATCTGCTCTCTTTTTTTTATAACTAGAAAATTTCCTCTGGGGAAATTCTGAAAGGGCCACGGGGGCTACTGCCGGTGTGTGTACACTATGATGAGATTCTTCAGAGATTTCAAACTATGCCCTTTAACCTCAAAATGTGTGTGTGTGTGTGTGTGTGTAATTAAAATCACATAAAGTTACCTGTGTGTCCGTGTATGAAGCATGTGTATGCATGTGTGAGGAGTGTGCGAACTTTAGTGCATGTGTGTGTACTTAATTAAAAAGTACTAGAGACCAAGCGATATGTGCCAAATTCATGGTGATATGTTCACTTTTTCATAAAAGCATGAAACTTGGTACACTTGTACAGCAAAGATAGATAGATAGATAGATAGATAGATAGATAGATAGATAGATAGATAGATAGATAGATAGATAGATAGAACTTTATTGTCTGTCACGAGTGACAGAAATTTGTTTTTGACAGGCTCATATAAAAAACACTAAGAAACAAACAAACATTAAAAACACAAAAATGTATACAATCATGCTAAAAAGAGGAGGGGGGGGGGGGCTGTTAAAAAGCAGCTGAGTGTTCATCTTTTATTGTTCAGGGTGGTTATTGCAGAGGGGATGAAGGATTTTTTGTAGATGTTTTTCCTGGCCAGTGGAACCTTATAACGTTTGCCTGATGGCAGCAGCTGGAAGCAGTGGTGGAGGGGGTGAGAAAAGTCTTGAGAAAAGACAGCCGGTCTGTGATCAGGAAGGCCACCCTGATCACAGACCGGCTGTACAGTTCTGAGAGGGGGGTTAGTGGTGGTCCAGTGGTCCTTCTGGACATTTAGCTCAAGACAGAGCTGGTTAAAAGTCTGTGCCAGGTTTTCAACAGCCTGCTGATACCGGTCCAGAGCAGTGGTGTCAGTCAGATGAGCCACCAGGGCCATATCATCATATTTAAAAAGGTTCATTCCCTCGCTGTTACAGGTGAGGTTGTTTGTGTACACAGAGAAGAGAACGGGAGATAAAACACAACCCTGGGGAACACCTGTGTTTAAAATCAGCTTCTTTGATTTAAAACCATTTAAAAGCACCTGTTGTGGCCTATCAGTTAAAAAACTCTTGATCCATAAAATCAGTGTGGGATGAACTTGGAGGTCTAAAAGTGTTAAAAGTAGAGGAGAAGTCCATAAATAAGATCCTGGTGTGAGAGTGAGGAGAGTCCAGATGTTTAGTGACGGTGTTCAGCAATGTGAGACTTGCGTCCTCAACCCCCCTTTTTGCCCTGTAGGCAAACTGAAAAGGATCCATTTTGTGTGACAGCATTTTGGCCAGGAGGTCACAAAGGATTCTCTCCATGCACTTGCACAGCACGGAGGTCAGGGCCACTGGTCTGTAGTCTTTCAGCTCCTTAGCTGGTGTTTTTTTGGGGATGGGAATTATGGTGGATTCCTTCCAATTTTTGGGGACATTTCCTGAATCCAAAAGGCACTGAAACAGTCTTGTGACCACTCCACCTAGCTGAGCAGAGCAGTCCTTAAGTACCCTGCCTCTGAGCTTGTCAGGGCCAGAGGCTTTATGTAGTTTGACCCGGTGAAGGATGGAGGTTACCTGCTGCTTGTTGATGGTGATGGCTGGGTGGGGGGAGATGGTGGTTGAGCAGTCAAAGTCAAAGTTGGGTGGAGTGCTATTGTTGTTGAACCGGGTGAAGAAGATGTTGAATTGTTCTGCAAAGAGGGTCCGGAAGGCTGGCCACTGCAGGTTTGGAAACTCTGTCCATCATAATATTTAGACCCTGCCACGCTTCCCTTGCATTGCCAGATGTTAATTTTTGCTCCACCTTGTTCTTGTAGTTGATTTTTGAGAGCTTAGCCGTCCTTCTGAACTCATTCTCCAACTCCCTCACTCTGAGTGTGTCCCCTTGCAGGAATGCTATTATAATATAATGCTATATTTTGCCTAAGGCGCCAAATGGGTCAGGAACGGCCCTGACTGGGACCCCCCACTGCCCCTACTTTATGATGTTCTGGATCCGCCACTGGTCCCAGTTTGGGTTCAGTCTCAGCGTGGCCGTTCACTGCGCATGCGTACAGACCGGTGTCCGGTGTCGGACTGACAGCAGCTGTTGAGACCATGAACGGTAGGACCGAGACATCAAGGAAAACACACTCAGAATAACCGGTACTGACCCGGTACAGAGCCGGGACTGACCCGGTACATAGCCGGTACAGAACCGGGACGGACCCGGTGCAGAGCATCCGATCTGCAGAAGGAGCTAACGGAGCTAACAGGCTAACTGACGGCAGACAGTCAGCTGTGATCTGACAGGCTGAAGGCTAACAGCTAAGCGCTAACAGCTAACGGACAGGCCACCGGTTCATGCTCGCCACGCTGCACCGCACTGACCCGATCTGTCGCCGTAGTTTGTGGACGGTCTGAACCTCCTGCAGCCGGTCTGTCTCCGGGTTTCACCGCCGGTTTGTTTGTGCTGAAGTTCCGCTGCCTGACGAAGAAATTGATCCGGAGCTCGTTCGAACGCACAAATCCGGTTCGGTTTGAGGACCGGGAGCCAGGATGCTGATAGGTAAAGTCCTTCTGACTCGGTCGGTGTCCCGGTTCGGCTGCCGGTGCTGTCTATCCCCGTTAACGTTAAATCAACACGCTAACATGCTCAGCTAACGGTACCAGGCTGTGACTGCTGCTGGGGTCACACAAACAGCGGAGCAGCAGCGGCTCACCAGGCTCCATTCATAAAATGTGTTACTTATGAAGTGCTGTGTCCCAGCAGATTATTTCCAATTATATCTGAGACTTTTCTCAAAGCAAATTGTGTGCTGCTTAATTCGGCTCGTAGTGATCCACCAAGTTACATCTGATAAACTTAAATATCGTCACACTGTTAAAATAATCGCCTCAGTCATTTTTTGTAATTTTTTTGTTGTTGTTGCCTAAATCATCTCCTCATGACGCCGGCCACCTATGGTAAAATCACCTACATCCTCAGTTGATCAGATCATGTCATTTTACCCCTTTAAGATAATGGCCTATGTCAAGTATGTGACTTGCGGATTTAATATGACTAAGTCAAAATAAAATGTGACTTCGGCTATTTTTGAACATGCCTTTGTGACCTAAGCAAGGTATGGTAACACTTTATTTTGAAGGTGTCTACATAAGAGTGACATGAGTGTGTCATAAACATGACATGGGATGTGTCATGAACATTAATGACACTGTGAAGTAACATTAATGCTCATGATACTTGTCATGTCATCTTTCTGACAGGCTTGTGTCACTCTTATGTAGACACCTTCAAAATAAAGTGTTACCATATCTTGCTTAAGTCACAAAGGCATGTTCAAAAAATTGCCTAAGTCATTTATTTCTCTTAAGTTACATAATTTACACACAGTGTTATTACTATGCTAATAGCCATCCTTTGTTACATCCTTTTTGAGTGAAATGATCAATAAATGTCATATGTTACACTTTTGGTGAAGTTTTTTGTGTTTCCTGCAAAACTTGAAAAAATGAGTTAGGCGATCATTTTAACAGGGTGACGATATAATATATAATGTTAGTTTCTTGTTGCTCGCTTCTCAACATGTGTCAGTCGTATCAGGTTAACGTGACCAACGTTTGAATGATTAAAATAAGTTAATACAGTGCAGCCTGGTCTGTTGTTTGTATGCTGAATTAAAACTTGTCAGGAACTCTGAATGTTAAGTGATGTTTTGTTGTTATTTGAGTGAACCTATGATCTGAAATGAAGTACACTCAAATGTGGTGCCAGATGGCATTATAATAATACAAATAATAGAGGAAACATGTTACATTTCTATTTTTTTAATCTGGTCTGGTGTATGGAAATAATGCCAAAAAATGAAAGAGTGACTTCTCATAATTCTGTTAAGGCATTGTTGGTTCTGTTCCTGGTTATATGTTTGTTTATAACAAACCAATCACAATTTTGATAGATTTTTAAATGGAGTCTGGTGTGTGTTTGGACCATGTATGACTGAATGTTCTTCGTCTCAGCAGCCGTCGCCACAGGAACCGGGAACACCACCACCGCCGCCAAGAAACACAGACGGAGAGGCAAGAAACACCGGAGAGTCCGAACAGATGAGAACCGGTAAGAACCCAGCACACACTCGCAGAGTCAGAGGCTAAATTTAGCTCTGTGTGTGTGTGTGTGTGTGTGTGTGTGTGAGGGTGAGTTTCATTCCTCTGTGTGCCTTCCTGTCACTCAGTGTGTGTTCCAGTCTGATGGTTGTTATTGATTTAAGCATAAAGGACTCAGTATTGATCTGGTGATGATCATGTTCAGACTCACAGCTGATCGGCTTCGGTTAGAGATGATGGACAACAGGCAGAAGTACAGCTTAACATGTGGAAACTGTAGCCACGGAAACTCTCTGATTGTGCTCCACATTGCCCCCTTCAGGACAGAGGGTTTTATTTTGAGCTTGACGGTAACTTTTTCCCCCGAAAAGAACACATGCAGTTCAGGAAAACAGTGAAAAATATTCAAATAACTGAGTTGGTGATGGAAAAAGTACCACACTGTGAAAAAGTAAATCCTAAGTAAACTCAACCCCTTAACTATGTGTCAAAACAAAATGTAGTTAAAGTAAAAGTCTGTATATTGCAAATTGTATATTCCTGCTGCATTATTTTGTACGTTACATTTTAACTCCTTTATATCCTGTTTTGTTTTATCTGCAGCATGCATCAGATTCTATAAGACCATCATATGTGTGTTCTATCAGAACTTTTTAGGCAGATGCTTTTTGCACCTGGGTGGATATCATGGCAAGTAATACTTCTTCATTAAATAATGAGTTAAAAGGGACTTATTACATCCCAAAGTATGAATTTCCATTTTTGCATGAACATGATAAAGGAGCACTATATTCACACATTGGCCTTGGCCTTATAAGTTCACCCTAAAGTTACAGTTACACGTTAGTTTTGCAACTGATCAACAATAACAATAACTGAACAAAACATATGGTTCTCCGCTGCCCAGTGGGAAGTCGAACCCGCAGCCCCAAGTTTGATGACTTCCAACCCGAGCTAATCAGCCAGTTGTAGAACCAACCCTCCATATGCGATTTAACATTAAGCCACAAGGACGCAAGGCATGGCGCTGATCAATCCTAGCATCCCAGGGCAAGTCTTGACCGGTTGTAAATAGCTGAGTAGCTGACTATTCTGGCCCAGGTGCAAATAGACAAACTTTTTAAAACTATTAATATTAAAGTGTTTCCCTGCTTCTGACTGCTTTCGGACACTCCCAAAACCAAGACTGCTGTGTTTAACTAGATGAATAATAGCCGCGTTTCCATGGGTGTGACTTGGGAAAGAAGATCTGCCCATCTTCACCGGTTAGCGGCTCAGGTAACAGCTCAGAAAGTACCTGCCTCGAGTCGCTACTCACTAGTCGACGCTGATTGGATACGGTTGAGGCAGCAATTTCGCGCATGCATGATTCATTTGCAAATTGGAGCAAACTGGACGCTGAGGTGTCTGACTGAAGCTGGGAGAGACTGCTGCGGGAGGACTGTGCCGCTTGTGAGTGCTTTGGGATGGTGCTTGCTGCTTGTTAAGAAAAGTAGGAACGAGTCTCCAATAACACCAGAAACAGTCGCTAGATTTGTCGCTAGTCGCTGTTTGAAAAAGAGTCACTAGAGGGCTCTGAATGGTTGTTAAATATAGCGTCAGAGTCGCTAAGCAACACTACTTGCCAAGTCGGTCTGTTGTCACAATCGAACTCCGTTAGTTAGCCGCTACAAAAGTACCTGAACTAACTAGTGGGCGGAGCCAAAACACTCAGCCGCTTTCCAAAAAGTACTCAAAAAGCACTCAGTGGAAACATGCCGAATAAAAGGCTGTTTTATAATAGACTCACTAGACATTAAACACAGCAATCTCAAGCAAATCTCATGGAGAACAGCACATCAGCATGTTGTTACCACTTAGCCTGTTTTTAGGTCTCCAGATGATTGTAGTGGACAGATGTGTTGCGCTCCATCCGTGTCCCTTGTTTTTCAACCGGTATCCTCTCTACACTGTGAAACAGGAGAGCAGAGCATTTTAATGATTGTGTGAATATTTAGCAGCAGTGCTCATGATTCAGTAGTCAGGGATTATATATCTAGAACACCCTGCATTATGATAGTATGTAATCTTCACTCACATGCTGTGCTAGTGCATCCCTGATTCCAAAATAGTTGGGACGCTGTAATGAACTTATTTTAAGGGGAAATGCGAGTGAAATACTGGCACTGTAGAGCCCCTTTATTATTCATCCATGAACTAGTCACTGATAAAGGAAAAGATGTTGGCACACACCTGCTCAGCAACAGAATGCCATGAATGCTAACAGTTTCTCTCTGCTTCCAGTCTTTGTGCTAAGCTAGCTGGTGCCCTCCTGAAAGAAACAGGTTTGGTACTCGGTCAGGAGAGACTCAGCTCCAATAATAGAAACAGAGACTGAATCATGATCCCCCATACACACACACACACACACACACACACACACACACACACACACACACACACACACACACACACACACACACACACACACAGCTGCTCTTCATGACAACTCTGAGTCATGGACATTGTTGAAGTTTGCCTGAGCGGCACTGAAATAGACTGCATGTGTGTGTGTGTGTGTACATGGTCAGAATGACATCATCACCAGATAGTTCATGACCTCTGAGATTCAGTGTTGTTATTTCAGCTTCTTTAATTTAAACTGTTGTTATTTCACCTTCTTTAATTTAAACTGAAAGTCTGTTAAAACTGTTTCAGGCTGCATAAATGTCAACATAAAATCTAAAAAATGAAAGGAAATGTCATGTTTGTTTGTTTGTCAGCAGGATCTCAGAATAATTATCGGTCTGATTTTAATGAAACTTGGTGGAGTGTGTTGCCTTGAGTCATGGACAGATACACAAATTATTTTTCGCTTTCATTAACTTTGTTAATGCTGCGTTCATGTGGTGTCACAATAATCAGAAACTAGTTTCTATTAGTTCCCAACTGAGGAAATTGAAATTAATATCCCCTCAGGTTGGTGCTGTGAGATGGAGCACGCCCCCCTGGAGGTCTATCCTCGGAGTCTAAAGCTTCAGACTGAGACAACTCATTGTATGCTGTAAACAGCTGTTTAAACTGCAGCTGTTAAATTCAACTTGCTTGTGATTTCTCCCTTTTCGCATTAAAGTTTAAAAGTTCTCAAATAGAAACAATCAAACAGCTTGAACTGGTCCAGCTGTAGTCCAGAGTTACAGGTTAATATCCAACCAGTTTAGTTGCTGATGAGCTACTCCCTTTGGTGAAATATAGTGTTGGGACAATGAGGCTTCGTGAAGCGTTTGCTTTATTTTTTGACCCCACTAGACAGCGGACTTGGCTTAAAAAAAAGGCTTCAGCATTGATAATCGAGTGTGTTTTCAGCCCTTTGTTAAACAAAGAGCGCCATCTAGTGGGCTCCATAAATAAAGCAAATGCTTCACGAAGCTTCGCTGTCCCAACACTAGTGAAATGCCTTATTGTCCTCTGTTCCAGACCTGATGACGTCTGTGACCTTCAGAGCCTAAACGCCAACAGTAGCCCCGGCCCCAGGCCACAGCAAACCGACCTGCTGCCCCCGCGACACACACCTCAGACCACCACATCACCACTAAATACGCCGACGTGTACTGAAGGTTTCCATGAGTCCACTACAGAACTTCGAGACACCAACGTCCCACCGTCCCCTGAGACTGTCCCCCGAACCACGGCCCCGGCCCCCCAGGACGCTAGCACACACCCCCAGAACACCACTACACCACCCCCTCCAGATACGACAGACAGCCCTGTAGCACAGCCGGTCCCTGCTGACAGCAGCCCCCTGAACACCCCAATGGCACCTCTGATATTCAGCCAATCACCTGCTGCCACATCACAGAACCCTGCTCGCAGCCAATTACCGCCAACTGTTCACCAAAATATGACCCCGGATTCCTCCAGATCACCTCACAGAACTCTTCCAAAGACCGATCAGAGTCGACCTGATGGTCAAACAGAATCACCTCTGACCTTACCACGCCATATTACCCACAATGCCTCACAATCACCGTCTGCTTCTGCCCAGCGACCTGCCAAAGCCCCTCCGTTAAGCCCCTCCCACCCCGATCCCGACCCCTTCCTGCTGACGTCAGTGACCTTCACCTCCAGCGTCTCCTCCCACCTCTACTCCCCCACCTACCAGTCCGCCTCCTTCCTGAGCTCCCTAGACCCTCTGGGCCCCCACACCGGTCTGCCTCACATGATGTCATCGGCCACCTCACAGATGACCACACCCCCTCCCCCTCTGAGCCCTCCCCCTCCAGAGTTAACCCCGCCTCCTGTACAGCTGCTGGGCTCTGATGATGAGGAGCAGGAAGACCCGTCAGACTACTGCAAAGGTGAGACTTCAACACAATACAGATTCAATGTTTGTTTACTTTTTTTCAACGCTAGACCATGGGACAACTTCTGGGGTTAACCTGTGTAACTGTAGCATTTGGTGGTCCGGGATCAGACCCTCGCCGTTGGTTGGTGCTGGGTTTTAACCTGTGTAACT
The DNA here is from genome assembly GCF_030273125.1 of Centropristis striata. Lineage (NCBI taxonomy): Eukaryota > Metazoa > Chordata > Actinopteri > Perciformes > Serranidae > Centropristis > Centropristis striata. Next base: position 11,925,340 of record NC_081521.1, read on the forward strand.
GCAGCATCCAGTAGTCCTGCTCTTTGTGTATCTACAGTTTGTCCTGCTCTGTGTTGTGTCTCTACAGTTATTCCTGCTCTGTGTGTCCTCCAGGTGGCTACTACCCGGTGAAGATCGGCGACCTGTTTAACGGGAGATACCACGTGGTCAGGAAACTGGGCTGGGGACATTTCTCTACGGTCTGGCTCTGCTGGGACCTGCAGTACGACACACACACACACACACACACTCTTACACATTCAAACATTCAGGTTGTTGCAGTGTGTGAGCATTCTATCTCACCTGGCTCACCTTTCTCACCTGAGTCTGTGTCTGCGTCCAGGAGGAAGCGTTTTGTGGCGTTGAAGGTGGTGAAGAGCGCTCCACATTACACGGAGACGGCGCTGGATGAGATCAAACTGTTGCGATGTGTGAGTTTCTGCTACCTACCTACAAACACACACACACACACACACACACACACACACACACACACACACACACACACACCCATCCGGATTACAGGTGTTCAAAATTAACCTGTCTGACTGTTTCCAGGTTAGGGACAGCGACCCCTCTGACCCTTACAGAGAAACCATTGTCCAGCTGATCGACGACTTCAAGATCTCTGGAGTCAATGGAGTCCGTATCCTTCATCACCTGTCTGTCTGAACACCTGTCTGTTGCTCTGCTTGTCTGTCTGTTGGGTCCTCAGTCTCAGTCAGATGTCTGTCTTAGTCTGTCTGTCTGTCTGTCTGTTTGTCTGTCTGTCTGTTGGGTTCCTCAGCCTGAGTCAGATGTCTATAGACCTGTCTGTCTCTCTGCCAGTCTGTCTGTTGGGTTCCTCAGCCTCAGTCAGATGTCTGTATGGTTCTGGAGGTTTTGGGTCATCAGCTGTTGAAATGGATCATAAAGTCGAACTACATGGGGCTTCCTCTGGTCTGTGTCAAGACCATCATCAAACAGGTAACACGAGTCCTGGTATACACTACATACTGACTCAAACTCGATGACCTGTCAGTGACTTGGACTTATTGATTTGTTCTCAGTGACTCGTTGATCTGTCAGTGACCCGTTGACATTTAAATGACCCTTTGACTTGACTGACTTGACTCTGTGACTTGTTGCAGGTGCTGCAGGGGTTGGACTACCTCCACACAAAGTGTAAGATCATCCACACTGACATCAAACCAGAGAACATCCTGTTAGACGTTGACGAGGTTTACATCAGGAGATTGGCGGCTGAGGCGACCGTCTGGCAGAGAGCCGGAGCCCCGCCCCCTTCTGGGTCTTCAGGTGAGGAGCAGCCGTGTGATTGGTCGGAGCGATGAGAGAGTTTGATGGTCTGATGGTTCTCCCCTGAAGCATTAGGGTTGGGCACCATGGACGGGTTCCAAACAACACCTGATTCCAAATTAGAACCGATTCCAGAAGTCAGATTCCAAATGAATCATTAACAAATAAAAATCGCGGTTCTGCTTATCGGTTCCCTAAACAGCTACAATTCTGCAATATCATTTAGCAGATGCTTTTATCCAAAGCAACATACAAATGAGAGTTAATGCAACACAAGCAAGGATGAAGTCAAGAAACAGCAAGAGTAAGTGCCGTGGGTCAAGTTTGAGTCCATTAGGATGTATTTGCTTTTAGGTCCCGAGAGCGGTCAGTGCGATACTTATTGTTGTCATCTGTGTAGATCAAGTGTGAAGGTGTTCAGGAAAGAGTTGGTCTTCAGTCTCTTCTTAAGGATTGATCAGCACGCAGCACGTCGTATGGAGTTTGGAAGTTGGTTCCACCACCGGGGCGATACAGAGGAGAAGAGTCTGGTTTGAAACGCAGAGTCCTTCAGCGGTGGAGGAGCCAGACGTCTTTCACTTGGAGAGGGTAGTGGGCTGGAGGGTTTGTGGACCTGAACAAAGGAGTTCAGATAAGAAGGGGCTGTGCCTGTTGCTATTTCGTAGGCAAGAGACAAGGCTTTGAATTTGATGCGGACCGGGGTCCAGTGCAGAGAGATGGCGTTTGGCGGTGCATGCAAGGAGTCCTGCCAGTAGAGAGTTGCAGCAGTCTAAGCGTGATAAGCGTGAACACAAGGGCCTTTACCAGGACTTGTGTTGATTGCTCGGTCAGGAAGGGTCTGATTTTCCTGATGTTGTACAGGGCGAATCGACACAAATGGGCAATTGAGGACATATGAACCTTGAAGGTCAGTTGGTCATCAGTCATGACACCCAAGTTTTGTGCAGAGCTTGTGGGCTACAGATTAGGGCTTTCTCTGGACTGGAAGATGCCATTCAAAGTGATACATTTTGTTTCATTTCAGCAATCAAAAGATTAATAAGAGCTGCGAGCACACAAGAAAAACAGCCACCCACATAACTGCTCTCACTTACCCTTTTTTGACCAGAGCTGGTCCCGCCAGTGCTCATCCTGGTTCGCAGTTGGTTCGACTTGCAAACAAGCTCTGAACCTGTTTGCTTTTCCACAGACTCTAGAATGACGTCATTGCATCACTGCTAACATCTGTATATGTCTTCGCCCTCTCTCTATAAAAACAATGGCAGACTACATGTCTCTACAACACATCTGTGCTGCTCATCTTGATCACTATGGGCGCCTAATACATTCTTTTAACTCTGAACGTAAGATGTTAATGTTTGACTTTTTTTCTAAGCTTTAGCATGCTAGTGATCGCCTGCTAATGTTAGCATGCTAGTGATCGCCCGCTAATGTTAGCCGCTAGCTCACCCGTATCAATCACATTGCAGTTAAACAAATCAAATCAATGAATGATACACTTTTTAGTTGGTCTCTCTCAACGGCTCCAAGTTGGTCTTGTTGGTCATATAGCCTTACCCCCAGCCCCTGACGTAGCGGTTTGCGGTTCAAGACCAGCAAGGAGTTGGTGCCACTAGGGAACCAGTTTTCCTGGCCAGGAGCCGGTTGTGAAAAACCAAAGAACCGTTCGCAAATGGGCACCGGCTGGGTACCGGCTCTGGTTGAAAAGGGCATCAGTGGCAAACACCCAACCCACGCACCCAGATGTTCCGGTTGGTCCTAGTTTCTAGCTGCGTTTTGCGAGTCCCGACAAATATCAGTAAAACACCAAAATGTCCCAGTTTTCACTGCGACTCATTGCCAACCGATGTAAACATGAATGGTAAAGTGTGTGGCTGCTGACGAGGACTTTCTACGTTCAGGTGCACCTTGTAGAAACTCGGGCTGAAGTAAAGCAAAGCACCCTGCTGCCCTCTAGTGGCTGTTTGTTGTTAGAACGTTTCCAGCGTATTGATGATGTTTTTCTGTGCTCGTACGTCGTTTGTATTGAGGACATTTCTTATAGTTAACCAGCCGTCCTGGATCGATAAGCAGAACCATCAAAATCCAAATGAAACCCAACCCAAGGCAGCAAGCAGTGTTACTGGGAGCTGTGGTTTCACTCACAGACAAACAGACAGACACACAGACAGGTGGGGAAACAGAGAGAGAGACAGGCAGACAGATAGCTTTCTGTCTGTCTGCTTGTCTCTGTCTCTCTACCTGTCTGTCTGTCTCTACCTGTCTGTCTGTCTGTCTCTATCTCTCGGTCTGTCTGTCTGTTTTTCTGTCTACATGTCTTTCTACCTGTCTCTCCCTCTGTTTGTCTGTCTCTCTGCCTGTCTTTCTGTCTCTCTCTTTGCCTGTCTGTCTCCACTTTTCCAACTTATTTTCTGTTTCTGATGTTATCTTCCTGTCTCTCTCTCTCTCCCTGTCTGTCTGCCTCTACGTGTCTCTCTCTCTAGTTAGCATGGCTCCCAGGGATCTGCAGGTAAGTGTCCAAATGTGGTGCCTGCTGTGTTGTCAGAGCTGTGAGCTAATTGGATAAAACTCAACAGAACAATCCAGCATGTTAGATGGAAAAACAATGGATAGAATCAGGTTCTGGTGGTCCGGTCCTGGTTTGGTCTGGCGTATAAGTTTAGACTCGTTGGATTTTTTTTAATTAAAAAGTCTCCGACATCATCAACCAGTTTACTGTCCCCTGGTGGAATAACATGTCTCTTTATGTTGAGGTAGTAATTCACCGGTTCAGTGTTTGGCTTCATATCAAACCGGTTTGAACAGTATTGCACCGACCCGATCTACCAAACTGAGCAGGAAGTCAGATGACACACAAGAAGTGTGTGTGTGTGTGTGTGTGTGTATGTGTTCAGTAGTGAGTAATATCACTAACACTGTGTGTGTGTGTTTGAGTGTGTGAGCACTTTACCATCAGTTTCGAAACTTCACTGTGTGTTCTGCTGTCTCCCTCTTATCCTGTGTGTGTGTGTGTGTGTGTCTGTGTGCGTGTGTGTGTGTGTAGGCTGGTAAACTGTCTAAGAACAAGAAAAAGAAGTTGAAGAGGAAAGCGAAGCGTCAACAAAGACTGTTGGAGGAGAGACTGGTGGATATACAGGTACTGTAGAATGACTGTAGTATTACTCTAATATATTACTGCAGTATCACTTTAATATATTACTGTAGTATGTTGCTGTAGTATTACTGCAGTATTACTGTAGTATGTTATTTTAGTATTACTGTAGTATTACTTTAGTATATTACTGCAGTATTACTGTAGTATTTTAATGTAGTATTACTGCAGTATTACTGTAATATATTACTGCAGTATTACTGTAGTATATTACTGCAGTATTACTGTAATATATTACTGCAGTATTACTTAAGTATATCACTGCATCATTACTGTAGTATGTTAATGTAGTATTACTGTAGTATATTACTGCAGTATGTTAATGTAGTATTACTGTAGTATATTACTGCAGTATCTTACTGTAGTACTATTGTAATATACTACTGTAGTATGTTGCTGTAGTATATTACTGCAGTATAATTAGTATTTTACTGTAATATTACTGTAGTACTATTGTCATATTACTGTAGTATGTTACTGCAGTATATTACTGTAGTATCACTGTAGTATATAACTGTAGTATTACTGTATTACTGTAGTTTTATTGTAGTATTACTGTATTATATTTCTGTATTATTACTGTAGTATTACTGTAGTATTACTGTAGTATTACTCCAGCCTGCACATTGTAACTGAGCAGCCAGTCAGAATCGAGCAGGAAGTGACAGAATAAAAGTTTCTACTTCCTGTTGTGTGCTCAGAGGATGGAGGATGAGGACGGTGTGCTGGTCCAACCTGACGACACAGACGGTTCCTGTGAGTACCTCATCTGTGTATCATTACTGCAGTTTGAAGTACTTGTCCTGTGATGGGTTCATAAACACTCCTCTGCTCTCAGGCTCTCTGGTCGTCAACGGCAACAACAATTCCTGCTCCATAGCCAACAGCAAAGCCAGCCCAGAGTCCGCCTGCTCCTGGTTGGAGGAAAGGTGTAATGGCCACGACCCCGGGCGCTTCTCCAGCCCCGCCTCGGGCCTATCAGGTTTCTCCAGCTCTGTGATGTCAGCAACATCTGAGTCAGCACTTTCTACCCAATCAGGATATTCAAGCGGACGAGACGGTAAGAAAACAGATGTAATTTATTTATTTTATTGTATTACCTAGTGAATGTTTGCTGAACTGTCCTTTTATCTTAATATTTTTTTATTTTATGTAATCTATGTATTAATGGAGGGGTCAAAACAGGGGTAGATGGGAGGGTAGGGTGGGGGGGAAGGGCGGTTGGAATACTGTAAACTACAAAAATGTCTCTATATCCATAACTGTACATCCATAACTGTACACCGTCCATTGTTATGACAATAAAATATTGTTGAAAAAAAAACAGGAAAAAAACAGATGTACACATTTGTAAATGTATAAATACATATAAACATAAATATCTGTGAATATATAAATATATATACACATGCAGCTGTAAATATACATATGTATCCGTAAATGTATATAAAAATATATACACATTGGTCTGAAAATAATGCATTGTTATTTTTTTGTGTATTTCAGTGTTCAGTGCGTCAGACTTCGTCCTCAGTCCTCTGGATCCTCAGAACGCCCACAAACTCAGAGTGAAGATCGCCGATCTGGGAAACGCCTGCTGGGTGGTGAGTCAGACAGCCAATCAGACGGCTCCTCTCTGTAGTGTCAGTGTGAACAGCCAATCAGAGGCCTTCTCTCTGTGTCTCCTGCAGCACAAACACTTCACAGAGGACATACAGACCCGACAGTACCGAGCTCTGGAGGTTCTGATTGGAGCAGAGTACGGACCGCCAGCTGACATCTGGAGCACCGCCTGCATGGTACACACACACACACACACACACACACACACACATTGAGGAATGATTGATTAATTGATAGACTGATGTATTGATTGTTTGTTGATTATTGTTTGTATTTCAGGCGTTTGAGTTGGCCACAGGTGATTATCTGTTTGAGCCTCATTCAGGAGAAGATTACACCAGAGACGAAGGTACACAGTACTACACACAGTACTACACAAAGTACTACATCCAGTACTGCAGTCTGGCAGTGCTACAGTACAGTATTTTTACTATACTGTGTGTACTTTTACTACAGATCACATCGCTCACGTCATCGAGCTGCTTGGACCGATTCCTTTGCCCTTCGCTTTGTCTGGCAGGTACTCCAGAGAGTACTTTAACAGGAGAGGTGAGACAGCTGTCTGTTTCTCTGTCTCTGTCTATCTGTCTCTTTGTCTGTCTGTCTGTCTGTCTGTCTGTCTCACTCTTTGTACCTATCTCTCTGTCTCACCTTTCTCATGTGTCTCCCTGTCTGTTTCCCTAAATGCCTCTCCCTCTCTGGCTTCCTGCCTGTCTCTCTCTAACCTGTCTCCCTGTTTGTATAACCTGTCTAACCTTTCTCTCTGAATCCCTCCTCATCCCTGTCTCACCTCTCACCTGTCTGTCTCCCTCTCTCTACCTGTCTCCCTCTCTCTACCTGTGTCCCTGTGTGTCCAGGTGAGCTGCGGCACATCTCCAGCCTGAAGCCGTGGGGTTTGTTTGAGGTGTTGTTGGAGAAGTACGAGTGGCCGCTGGACCAGGCGGCACAGTTCAGCGACTTCCTGTTGACCATGTTGGAGCTGCACCCGGAGCGCCGAGCGACGGCAGCACAGTGTCTGCAGCATGCCTGGCTGCACACATAGACACACACACACACACACGTGTTGAGGAGTTTTGTAAATCTGTTGATTTTCTGTGAGGAGGGAAGTTATCACCTCTAATTCATAGCTGGTTAATTGATCGATTTATTTTAAATGAAGGAAAAGAAACACTTCTCCTCCCTGACCTTTTGACCTCCAAAATGTCACCACTCTGTTTCCATGGCAACGGTCTGTTGTTTTATTGAAGGTTCATTCATGAAGCTCTGGTCGAGGTTTATTTTCCCTCCAGCAGGAATCTCCTAAGCTTCTGTTTGTTGAAACACTTTGTGTTTCTGTTGTAACCCTGATTTCGGATCTGATTTCATATCTGATTTTTGATCTGATTTCATATCTGATTTCTGATCTGATCTGTGATCTAAGTTGCTGTCCTTAAGCTATGTTTTTTTCTTTCTTTTTGTTTCTGTGATTTCATGGATTTGTACTGATTTTCAGTATTTCTGATTTTGTCGCAAAGTGACTGAGTTAGTTCGGGTTAGACTGAATTTTGAGACTTGTAAGACTCCTGAACATCGATGATGATGATGATGATGATGATGATGATGATGATGATGATGATGATGATGATGATGTTGATGATGTTGAGTTTTGGTTTAGATGAGCACACTGTAGCTTCTCACTGACTCTGATGACATTATTGATCGTATTGACCTCTGTAGCTCAAAGTGAAAGTGAGTCGTCCTCTCGACCTTTGACCTCTCACCTGTTTCTATGTCCATATAATAGTGCCTTGAAATGACCCCCCCGTCACAGTGACATCACCAGTGACATCACCAGACAGTTTTTTTTACATGTCTGTTTGTGTGAAATGTTTCTTCTGTGAAAATAAAGATGAATGAAAGCTCATGTGAGATGTAAAAATTGACATATTGACATAATGACATATTATGTCATAAAATTTGTAAAAACGAAAGAAGTCATACTATAGTATGTTTTAAAATGTCAAAAGCGTCATACAATACTATGAATTTAAATTTCATGAGAAAAACTGAAATATGTAAAAAAACAATATGCTATGTCGTCAAATTTGTCAGAAACGCCATAGAAATAAATATATGCATAACTAGATCATACTCACACTAATAGACAACAGGATGAGCTGAGAACAATAAAGCCCATTTATAGATCATCATGCACACATTAGGACAGAAACATATGTAAACAATTTATCTCTGTGTGTGTATACAATTTTTTGACGTTTGAGTTCTTGCAACAACAAAAAAACCCCCAAATAAACAGCATTGATCGAAAACAAACATTTGTCATTGGCTGAGGTTAGGGTTAGTCAAAATATAAATGACAATCTAAACACACAAATAATTTCCCAATTGACATAGCCTGGGTATACCCATACTGCCTTGCTCGCTAGATTTAATTTCGAACTTGCAGACAGTCTGGAATCTGTATCTGTTTCTTAGCCGTTTTAGGGATCCAATCACAGAACGGGGAGGGACGGCAAGACGATGAAACGTACTACTGCAGCAGACGCAAAACTCTCTTTGGATCTAGCTGTAGACAGTGTTCTAGATAGTTTAGAGCCAAAGTTTTGATTTTAAAAGAAGAACAACATTTGACTTTACACTCCTTTATCACCACTAAAAAGGATGTTTTAGCCTTGCTTCCGACAGGATTTGGCCAAAGCCTAATCTACCAACTAGCCCCGCTACCGCTCACTGCTGTAACGCCGGTGATCTGGCTACGAGCCGGGGGACAGCGGAGCCCCCAGAGACCCCCAGCAGCTCATCTATTGACCATAAAATCAGTGGATGTGTGTGGCTGAATAACATGAGGGGGGAATGAGGCGTAAAAATAAAGAATCTTGCAGAAAGAGAACTGGAGAAGCAAAGCAGCAAGCAACACACACACACACACACACACACACCAACACTGCTGGTAGACTGTGAGCAGCCAGACTCAGAACATGCTGCAGAAAAATGTTGCAGAAGCAGAATTTAGCATTTTAGTCTCAAAGTAGAGATGGGCTAGTCTGGCTATGTAAACATCAATTTCTGTCGCTCTACTACGTCATCTGGTATAACTGATCTGATTGCCTAAGAGCTACGTACAGACGCTTTTGATAGACATTCATAGCGCCCAATAAACGGCTCTGGAGGATCGTAAACCACGCCTCCTCTACGGAGAAATGAATTGCTGGTGTCCAGACTAATCTCATTTGTGATTAGTCTGGCGTTAGCCAGGCTACAATTAACACTGATATGTCATAGTATGCATGTTGTCAAAAAAGTTGCTAAAAACGTCAAACAAACAACACTGCAGAACACATGAATTCGTTCTTCACGGTAAGTATTTTATTTCTTTGAAGATATGTGGTCTTCATTACACTGTTATCCTCCTCCCCACGCTGTGTACCCATCTGTTGTCATTTGAAAAAAAGAAGTTATTTTCTGTTGACAAACTAAAAGCAGCTCATTATAATCCAGTGTCTGAACTGAGCTAGTTACAGTGTTAAAAACAAACAAGGAGCTGCTCGCTCCATAAATACATCATTGTTAAACCATAGTAATAATATGTAATAATATTACACATCACTTAAAAACTACAATTTCCCCAGATTGACAAGAAAATACACAACTGGGTTCAACTCACTTTACATTCAAACAGAGATATATTACTGAAATAGTTAACTCTGCCATCAGCATACAATGCTGCATGTCAGTCTGTTTACATTTCCTCAAAATGACTTTAGTGAGTCGATGACCGGTTATTCTCTGAGCAAACACACAAACATTCTAGCATTTTCTGTGACACTGAACAGCTTGTAGTTCTCCAACCAGGAAGTCTGTGATCCTTCGTTTCACTCTCTGGAAGTCTTTTCCACCAAACGGTTTTATATTTATGTTTGTTCTGAACTATAAATTACACCAGTTCATATTTCCACTGTATTCCACAGTATTTGGCTCAATGTTGGTGATGATTCTGGCAATTATTTATTTCAACAAAATTTCAGACCATCAAAATTATTTGTTGATTATCAAAGAATTGCTATGGGTAATCTGTTTTGAGAACTCTGGGTATCAGGGACTTCCAGGCTGAACTACAGAAAACATAATTGCTCCAATCTAGCACATTTCTACAGAAGCCAATTTTCACCCTTAAAAATAGATGAAAATCTAGCTTGTGAGGAAAAAAAATGAGCAAGCAAGTCTTTATGAAGAAAAAATCTCTCACAAAATAATGACTTTTGTTGCAATATTATTTTGCTATTATCTCAAAATAATACTTATGAAACTCAAGTCATTTTCAAGAAAGTTTCTAATTTTATTGACTTACATGATCTTTCTTCCCCATCACAATGGCAGAAAAAGGGCTTCCATTCATTTCTGGTCTTGTAGCTTTTTAACCAGTGTCTATATTGTACACATAAAGGTCTTTCGTGCTTAACAGCAACATATTTAAATAAATCCAAAGATGAACCAAACTAAACTTAGCTGAGATGCTAACTTATTTTTATACAGTAACGGTGGTCACTCTCCATCGGTGACTGCAGGTCTTACTCGCTCTGGATCTGCCGCATATTAAAAAGTAAAGGCTAACAAAAACATGTGCTTTTAGTGAGATACATTTCAGTTGGATTCTAGTGTTTTTCTTTACGATAACCATGTGAAGGCTTTTCTCCTTTGGCACAGTCCATCAGTCCAGCTGTATGGTTTATGAACAGTCAATGTGTTTCACGTCTGAAAATCCGCAGTCTCTCTTTTATGTTTTGTAGATCTGGTGGTTTCCTCCTGCGGCGCTGGGTGGCAGCGCGGCGCTGCCTCCTGCCTGGACATCAACAAATCCCATCCTCTGCCTCCTCTTCCTCTGCTCGGTCATCTACAGGAACACAGGTAGTACTGTATGTGGGTCTGCTTTTCACATTCTCATCAGTCAAACACCACAGTAAGAGAAACACCTTGTGATATCCACCTTCCATATGTCATTATGATTGATGGAATCAAAAGCTGCTAAAAACGCCGTAATATCATATGACATATCATATAAGTTGATTAAAAATGATAAAACATAGTATGGTATGTCTAAAAAAAGTTAACTAAACCAGCTAAAAATGTCGTAGTTTTGTATGGTGTCAAAAAATTTATGAAAATTGCTTAAAAAAGCCCTGAAATGCTGCTGAAAATGCCGTAGTATTACACGGCGTCAATAAGTTGACAAAAGTTGCTAAAAATGCCGTAGTATCGTATGGTGTCAAAAGTTGCTAAAAACATAGTTTAATTTCATATAATTAGTTTTATATTAAAACATAGTGTAGTTTCATATGTCGTAAAAAAAAGTTGATGAAAGTTGCTAAAAATGCCAATGTATTGTACGCCGTATACCTGCTCTTTGAGCCTAGTCTTAGTTTTAATGTTTACCTGCTCTTTGAGCTCTGTCAGCTGGGTGGTCAGTGTCAGCACCACCTTCATCGTTGATCCGAGTTTGTCCTGTAACATCCTCATCTCGTTCTGCTCCCCGTCACCCTCCGTCACCACCAGAGACATGGCCTGCATCCGTGGAAACCAGTCAAGGTTGTTGTTCTGAAACAGAAGTTATTTCAATGTTTAGACGTGTGTCAGTGACCCTGGATCATGTGTTTTGTTTCTACAGTCTTTCATTATTAGTGTTTATGAGTGCAGAAGTTTTACTTTGATCATGTGTGCTACGTAGCTCTCCGGCCCCGTGTAGTCCGTCTTGTTCTTCTCACGCACCAGAACGATGAAGTACAGGTAGTTCCAGATGTTGTGCTCCGTTTTGATGTGCTCTTCGAACGACACCGTCTTATTGTCGAACTTGTCTCTTTCCAGACCTGCAACAGCATACATTAATTGTGGTAATTTTTTTCTATAATAATAATCTTAACAACCCAAACGGGACCCCTGTTAGAGAACTTTCTTCTAAATTGCTGAGGATTGCTACTTCTCTGCAGAACATACAGATTGTCCTGTCTTATATACAACATGCAGTCATGGAAAAAATTATTAGACCACCCATTGTTTTCTACAATTTCTTGTTCATTTTAATGCCTGGTACAACTGACAGTCCATTTGTTTGGACAAATATAATGATAACAACAAAAATAGCTCATAAGAGTTTAATTAAAGAGATGATATATATCATCTCTTTAATTAAACTCTTATGAGCTATTTTGTTGTTATCATGGTTTTCTTGATAATGATTTTGGTTATTGTCAAAATAGATAAAGATATCTTTATCTATTATCTTATATATTTTATTATTGTCATTTATATATTTTATTATTGTCAAAATAGATAAAGATATCTTTATCTATTTTGACAATAACCAAAATCATTATCAAGAAAACCATGGAAAATGTCTAGATATCAGCTCTTAAATTAAACTCTTATGAGCTCTTAAGTTTACTCAGTGGTTTACAGTAGTATCAGATGTACTTAAAAACATACTAAAAGTTTACCAATTTTTGACTCCAAGAAATGCCCCATTTTCAAAATGGCGGCAACCAGGTCTTTTAGTCAGACGGCTGAGCTAAATAAAGGTGACTCGCCTGACAAAAGCTCCTAATTTTTGTGAGAGATGGCAGCCATATAAAGTCAATGAGAACCAATATATCTTCCAAGCCACTCAGAAGGTCAATTTCGGTGTCAAAATCTACATTTTCTGGGTCAAGGAATCTATTAAAGCTATTGAGAATATAACTAGATAATTATTTGATCAAAAAGATATCATTTCATTTTGGCCATCTATTTACGTAATTTCCAACTGAGTTCCTAAGCGGTCGGATATATATGAATATAGGTCATATACAGTACACATATTCTGAAAAATGAATAACATGCATAAATTTAATTGAACTTTATTAGCTTCACTTGTATTATTTAGTACATTTACAACCACAAAGATGTGCAGTTCCAGTGAGCCTTCCTGCAGGAGCACCTTGCACCTTTACAATCACACTTAACCAGTTCACTGCAGTCTAATGAAGTGATTAGTTGTACAAGGCATTAAAATGAAAAGAAAGAAACTAAAGAAAACAAGGGGGGTCTAATCATTTTTTCCATGACTGCATGTAGTGTACTAAAACAAAAGCATAGCTAAAATATTTCTGCCCTCAGGACAGAACAAAAACAATATACTATCTCCAAAATACTGTAGCAGCCCCGCTGTGAGCTCACTGGTTGGTCAGACTGGTTGTTTGTTTCCACTCACCACAGATGAAACACGTCGTCTTCAGAATCTCCTCCTTCTTCTGTTTCTCGCTCCTCAGGTCGGCAAATGTGTCGATGATGACGCCGAAGATCAGGTTGAGGACGATGATGATGACGATGAAGTAGAACAGCAGGTCGTACACCACCCGGGCCGGAAACAACGGCTCCTACACACACACACACACACACACACACACACACACACACAAAATGTAGTCTCAAGCAATAGATCTATGACTACAAAGTAAAAGTACAGTATAATCAGTAAATGGTATATCATTTCCTGATATGGATAAGTCATGGTCACCTAACATATATATTTATTTAAAAAAAATGCTCTTCTTCTTTTCTCTTCTTCTTTTCCTCTTTAACATATAGCACTTCTGTAGCGATGACAGTTGGCTCTTAAAGTTATGTACTGACTTGATTCCTGTGGTCTATGTCTAGTACCATCAGGTTGAATGCACTTATTGTAAGTCGCTTTGGACAAAAGTGTCAGCTAAATGACATGTAATGTAATGATCTGTACTTAATTTGCCTTTTTGGCTCTTCAGTTCTTAAAACTCCATTGAACCAAAATGTATTTATTGCCAACTTTTTATTGTTAACTATCAATGACTTGATGGATTGTTGTTGATAACATGTAAACATGATAACAAATATTGTTTAAATTACTGTATGAATAAAAAAAATAAAAACATGTTGTTCATAGGACAGTGAAAACTTATGTGAGCCTTTATTGATTATTATTAAATGACTTAACTGTTAAAAGAGTAGTCAGAATGTTTGATATGTTTTTATTTCTTTTCTATTTTTAAATTTCTGTTCCATTTTCTGTTCTCTGCCTTCTGGTTTTACTTTGCTAAAATGTGACATATGTGCAAAGTTTATTATTATTGTTAATAATAAATAACCTGTGTCTTGTTATAGTGTTATTGTAAAGCAAATGAAGTGCCGCAGGAACATTACTTAGCACACAATAAAAGCACTCAAAGTTACAAACACCATTACAGTTAATACTGTAATGGTGTTTGTTACTTATTTATTTATTCTTTATTTAAATGGTCAGCAAATCTACAGATTGTTTTTCCAAACAGTACTGGCGTTTATTTAGCTGTTTATTTCATTTTTATTCTTTATTTTCTTGGTTCTTATTTCTAAAATTGGTTGAAAATGCATGTGTAATGTATAAAGTTATTCCCTGATAACATTATTTGTTAAAGAAATCAGCCTTCTGAATAACTCTGCAGAGTCATATCAGTGCAAAATCAGTGCACAATCCAGCTCAAAATTTACTATATTAAGGATTATTTCCACTTTAACCCAGTGAGGTCAGATGCAACGTCCGTGTGTTTTTAAGACACGTAATCACTGAAATACACGTGTGGAAGGCAGAGGGGGAAAAAACTAAACAAAAATGATGCCCTGCCTCCACACAGAAAAACAGGCCGACTTCAGTATTACAGACTGTAATGAGCCCACAGACCGGCTGGTTAGTTACAGTAGCATGATGACATACAACAAGTGCTACACTGTGAACAAACATGACGACTGAGAGTTTCTTTTATTGAAAATATGGCTGTCACTATTTTCTTGCTGTATAATACATTTTTCATTATAATTTTGTTTTTGTTTATGGATGTTTTAAAAAATGTTAATGCACTTTAGGACAAAGGCAATGCTCTACAGTTAAAACCAAGGGTTTAAGCCTAGACCAGGGATGGGTAACTTAAATGCTGCAGGGGGCCACAATTTTTCATGGACACTACCACAGGGCCTCATATAGGACCGTGTACTTAACCAGATATGATGAAACTGCAATTTTAAATATGTTTACAGTGCAGTAACTGAACATATTTCATGCTCAAATGCATGTAGAACAGTATAAATAGGAATACAAAAGGTTTGAAGCAAATAAAAATAACCACTTACTGTGATTTCTTTTTTTTTTTCAGTGCAAGAACAGTAGACCAACATTAATTGCAAGAAGTAATTTTGTGCATTTTACACTACACTTTTAAGATTTCATGCTCAAATGCATGTAGTTGTACTGAGGGCCACTTCAAGTAGAGAGTGTGGGCCGTATGCGGCCCCCGGGCCTCCAGTTGCCCATCCCTGGCCTAGACAGTATATAAATGATGGATGTAGTCATGGTGACGTCACCCACTGGTTTGTGGAGTGCCCGTTTGAAGCATCCAGTTTGCCATCTTTGCTTTTTGAAACTGGCAGAGACCATATTAGGACTAGGGGGGCGCGAGGACAGGTGTATCTAACTGTTTAAACAAAATGTATGTCACTTAACGGGAAAATTGAACAACCGACTCCTTAGAGTGTCTTTTAGTACAACCGAACGCTGAACATTTTTAAATAAACAAAATGTTAAAATGAACTTTGATGAGGTGGAAACACACGGTGAAAGCGTCAAATTTCTAAGAACGAGTGAACAAACAAGTTCACGGCTGTTTAGATGTACACAGTGCCGTGGATAAGTATTGTTTTGTTTTGCTTCTATCCTGATGACAGCTCACCATTTTAGCGACCTGTCAATCACAAGGTAACCACGCCCCAAATCATAAGCTTCATCATCTATTTTCTTCTAAATTGCACCATTATTTACACAGTTAACATCATATTGTATTGGAGAAGACTTGAAACTAGCGATTGAGACCATAATGTTGCCACAATTTTTTTTGGATGTAATAAATCAAGTGAGAAGTCGTCTCATTTTGTATTGTGATAGATAGGACCGGAGTTCTTTTGCAACCACCGTTGGTGAGCCCTGTTTGAATTTTTGGTAGAATGCAGCTTAAAGCACTTCTGGGTTTGCTTCACTGCTCAGACCAGGAGGTTCTTTATTTCATGTCTCTATCTGCCACAGAGGCTGAGAAATGAATTATTTTTTTCAGGTTTTGTGAGGTTGTTTTGAAACAATGCTGAGGATTTAGAAGGAGTTTTTCTAGGAGGACTGGTGTCTTAATGGGTTAAATTGTTATCGGTGTCTGGCTCTGGTGTTTAGGTAAATGTAAAGTCTTACGTTCTTGGATGGTTTGCGGAGAACGTCTCCGACTCCTCCTCCGTTCCTCAGCCCGTGATTCAACACGGTAACGATACACATCAGCAGAGTGTCACACGCTCGCTCCGAGCTCTCCTCTGTAACACACACACACACACACACACACACACACACACACACACACCATCACTATATGTGACCATTTAAAATCCACTTTTTAAGTGTAGAAAGTGAATCTCAGTTCACTGTAGTGAGCTCCTGACG
Organism: Centropristis striata; assembly: GCF_030273125.1. Classification (NCBI taxonomy): domain Eukaryota; kingdom Metazoa; phylum Chordata; class Actinopteri; order Perciformes; family Serranidae; genus Centropristis; species Centropristis striata. The sequence goes on from NC_081521.1 coordinate 11,941,905, forward strand.
TTCTGTTACCTTCCTCCTCAGCGACACTGACGCCGTCTGTCTCCACGCTACAGCTGACGCCGTCTGCAGAACACGACTTCATGAAGTCCTGAGAGGCTTCACTTTGCTGAGGAGCTGAACAACACACACACACACACACACACACACACACACACACACACACACACACACACACACACACGATGTAAAGGTAAATAATGGTGGTGGAAGAAGTACAGGTACATCTCAAAAAATTAGAATAAGTTCAATATTTTTGGTCAATCATTTTAGAAAGTGAAACTCATACATTATATAGATTCGTTACACTGAGTGAAATATTTCAAGGCTGTTTTTCTTGTAATTTTGATGATTCTGGCTTAGAGATAATGAAAACACAAAACTCAGTGTCTCAGAAAATGAGAATATTGTGGAAAAAGTTCAATTTTGGAGTGTTTTTTTGGAGTGTCTCTTTCGTAAATTTATGTCTCTTTTTGGGTCATTTTTGCATCTATTTTTGGTCATTTTATGTATTTTCTTTGTTATGTTATGTCTCTTTTGGTAATTTTATGTCTTTTTTTGGTAATTTTTGTGTCTTTTTGGTAATTTTTGTGTCTTTTTGGTCATTTTTGTGTTTTTTTTTGATACTTTTTGCATCTATTTTATGGTCATTTTTGTTTCTTTTTTGGTCATTTTTTCCCCCTTTTGGGTCATTTTGTGTCTTTTTTGTCATTTTTACATCTTTTTTTGGTAATTTTCTGTCTGTTTTTACACAGGCACATCTAAAAAAATTAGAATATCATGAAAAAGTTCAATATTTTTTGTCAATCATTCAGAAAGTGAAACTCATACATTATATAGATTCATTACACATAGAGTGAAATATTTCAAGCCTGTTTTTCTTGTAATTTTGATGATTCTGGCTTAGAGATAATGAAAACCCAAAACTCAGCGTTTCAGTATAAAAGTAGAATATTGCTGGTGAGTGTAATGTGCTGGTCCTGGGTCAGTGGTGGTTTGGGGCCATGTCCTCTGCTGCTGTTGCTCCACTGTGTTTTCTGAAGTCCACAGTCAACATAGCAGCCATCTAGCAGGACATGTAAGAGTCTTCATGCTTCCACAAGCTCCCAGGAGATGCTGCTTTCATTCTCCAGCAGGACTTGGCACCTGCCCACACTGGTAAAGGTACCAAAAGCTGCTTCAGTAACCATGGTGTGACTGGGCTGGACTGGCCACATAACTGGGCTGACCTGAAGCCCATAGGAGTCTATGGGCTGTTGTCAAGAGGAAGGTGAGAGACACCAGATGAGCTGAAGGCTGCTATAAAAGCAACATGGTGCTGTAGGCTGATCTCCTCCATGCCACCAAGTATTAATACAGTAATTCATGATTCAAAAGGAGCCCAACCAACTATTGATGAACAGACTCTTCAGAAGCATGACATTTGTGTTTAAAATATCCTTTTTTTATTGATTTTATGTAATATTCTAATTTTCGGAGACACTGAAGTTTGTGTTTTCATTATCTCTAAGCCAGAATCATCAAAATTACAAGAAATACAGGCTTGGAATATTTCACTCTACGTGTAATGAATCTATATAATACACACTTTTTCATAATATTCAAATTATTTGCGATTTAATAAAAATAAAAATAAAAACATAGCAAGGAGTAATACCACAGTGTAAGTTACCTGCAGCGATCTGCAGCAGCGGGTCGACTTCCATGATGAAGTCCTCCTTCAGGCAGAGGAAGCCGACGATGGAGAAGAGGTAGACGAGGATTAGAGCGAGCAGAGCTGTCAGCAGGATGGAGCGTCCGTTACGCGTCACGCTCTTTATCACGTTAAACAGAGTCTCCTCCCGGTAGATCAGGTCAAACAGCTGCAAACACAAACACACACACACACACACACGCACCGACAGATCGGGTAAATACACTGAGGAGCAAGTGGTTCAGAGGATCATTAGTGTGTTGTTGTTGTTGTTGTTGTTGTTGTTTACCAGGATGCTGTAGAAGAGCTCGTGGACAAACAGTCCCAGTGTGGAGGTCAGGACGTAGGCCAGGTGGTAGATGAACTCCACATCCATCACCATGGCCTTGTATCCCATAATAAACGTCCCGTTGTTCCCCACAAAACTCACCACGAACACAACCTTATTGATGAGCTGCAGGGAAGCAGGAGAACACAGAATACAACATTTTAACCAGGCAGGAGAAGAAGAAAACTCACTATGTTACTTCAAGTGGGTTTTGTTTTTTTGTTTTTTGTCGTGTAACTGTTGTTTACTTTTGAATATAAAATGGCTTCATGTGCAAATTATAATTATCATAATTAATTGATTGATTTATTCAATCAATCAATCAATCAATTAATTCCCGGTGGGTGTTGGCCTCCGCCAGGGTTACCCCTTGTCTCCGATTCTGTTCGTGGTCTTCATGGACAGGATCTCAAGGCGCAGCCGGGGGGAGGAAGGGATCCGGTTTGGTGACCTCAGAATTGCATCTCTGCTTTTTGCAGATGATGTGGTTCTTTTGGCTTCATCAAGCCGAGACCTCCAGCACTCACTGGGGCGGTTTGCAGCCGAATGTGAAGCAGTTGGGATGAGAGTCAGCACCTCCAAGTCTGAGGCCATGGTTCTCTGCCGGAAAATGGTGGACTGCCCCCTCTGGGTGGGGAGAGAGGTACTGCCTCAAGCGAAGGAGTTCAAGTATCTCGGGGTCTTGTTCACGAGTGAGGGTAGAACGGAGCGTGAGATGGACAGGCGGTGGTGCGGCGTCAGCAGTGATGCGAGTGTTGTACCGGACCGTTGTGGTGAAGAAGGAGCTGAGCCAGAAGGCAAAGCTCTCGATTTACCGGTCCATCTACGTTCCAACCCTCACCTATGGTCATGAGCTTTTGGTAGTGACCGAAAGAACAAGATCGCGGATACAAGCGGCCGAAATGAGCTTCCTCCGTAGGGTGGCTGGGCTCAGCCTTACAGATAGGGGGAGGAGCTCAGACATCCGGAGGGAGCTCGGAGTAGAGCTGCTGCTCCTTTGTGTCAAAAGTTGCCAGCTGAGGTGGTTTGGGCATCTGGTAAGGATCCTCCCGGGCGCCTCCCGAAGACCCAGAACACGGTGGAGGGATTATATCTCTCTCCTGGCCTGGGAACGCCTTGGGGTCCCCCAGGAGGAGCTGGACGTTGTGGCTGGGGAGAGGGACATCTGGAATGCCCTGCTTAGCCGGTTCCCCCCGCGACCCGGCCCCGGATAAGCGGACAAGAATGGATGGATGGATGGATAATTTGCACATAAAGCCATTTTATATTCAAAATATATATTCCTATATAATTAACATGTTGGTCTGATGGAAAACTGCAATATAATTGGATTAAATTTAAACAACTAACCACAGCAATCAGCACATGTACACATATTAAGAACAGACAGTGATATAAAGGTGGATTTTATCATTCAGGCTGAGGAACATGTCCTGTCTCAGCCTTGAACTGAGTCACTACTCAGTTTGTAACTCAGACAAACAGTTCCAAAACCATCAGTCATACTAAAAGACTCCTTAACATCTTTGTATGTTTAAACTTTTCCTCCCTAATCAGCTAAACTCTCTTTTTATTGTTACTTCACATACTTATTTTCCCTTTTTTAATTTTTTTATTTTCAACTCTAAATATAGAACCTGACCTCCAGCACCTTATTGCATTTCTCTAACTATACTATGACCAAGTTTATGTAGTATATGTCGACTCTTTATGTTGGTTTGATTTATGAAAAATTAAAAATTAAATCAAAATATTTCTGAGAAAAGTTTATCATTCAACTGAAAATCATAAATATTGTTATAAAAAAAATAGGGCAGGGACTCGATTAAAAAAATAATGTAATTAATTAGAGGCTTAGTTATTAATTAATCGAAATTAATCGCATTTTAATCGCATATAAATATTTGACCTGAGAACAGTGAGAAGTAATTTTTTTCACATGGATTTTTAGTATACCATTGAATAATGACTAAATACATAAGCTTAAGCAACAAAAATATTGTTTATTTTTGTTCAAGTCCAACAGACCAGTGCAATGTTTGCCATTAAGTGTAGCAATAGCATATTTATAAATATAGTACATTTCATAAATCCAGGTAGCCTATAGGTAGGTAGACCTTCTGTAAACTAGAATACTTTGGTTTTTTAACTAAAACACAATCCACGCTAGCTACCACACTAGCCGCTAGCTGCTATATGTTTAGCATTGACGTGATACTTGAGGCTGGATGTGCTGCGGTGATATGTGAATTCCTTGTTGCATAGCAACACAAACATGCTCTTATGGACGATTCCATCCATTGGTTTTTAGTAACTAAATGTCCCATCATCCACGGGGCCAACCAAAGGTCTCATCAGCTTCTTCCTTCATGTTCACTGTGGTTTGTTGTTGTCTGAACTCATGAACGCTAGTTGGTGCTCCAGTATAATCGGTCCTCCTGAAACTCATCCAGTGAGAAACGTTCCGCGGTGCAAAAATAAGTGCGATTAAAATGCGCCAATCTTTTTAACTCGTTAATTTTTGTGTAATTAATTAATCTTAATTAACACGTTAAAGTCCCGGCCCTAAAAAAAAAGTTTGTGCACATTTACGCCTCAGGTCCCTGGAGTTACATCAAGGCTACCTCTATTTCCTTAAAGCTTTTTTAAATTTGCACCCAGTAAGTTTAGCTTCATGATTAAACACAGACCTCTGTGAACTGGACAAATAGGAAGTCTAGCTTTGCATGTTATTGTGTGTTTATCAAATAAAGCTGCAGGTGAATTAACCAGACTGACTGAGCTCCAACGCACAGAAGAACAGATGGGAAGACAGTTTACCGTGTCAAATATAATATATAATATATCATCTGCCGAGGTGGTGGGAGGGTCATGTAGTGTTACTCACATTGAGCGATCCCAGCAGTATGAGCGTGTTGCCGATGCCCAGGTGGTAGATGGACCTGAGGATCAGAGCGATGGTGAGCGGCTGCAGGCCGTAACGCTGAGAGAACAAACCCAACACGGAGAGACCGGTCAGGATCCAGAACAGCATCAACAGCAGGGAGTCATCAATCGCTCCCACTGATGGAGGAGGAGGAGGAGGAGGAGGAGGAGGAGGAGGAGGAGACCAAGATTACTTCAAATGAATAAACATTGGTACTAGTGGTAGCCACTGTTAAAAATAATTTCATGACATTTTATAAGAAAATTGATTTAATTAGCGCTAACATTAAAAGGTTTTATTTGCTGATTTAAATTTTTTTTTTTTTTTAAACTGAAAAATTCACAACTGAAAACTTAACTTCAAATTGGATTTTTGCATTTGAATTATGCCCCGGTTCGAGCTAATTAAATGAATTAAAAGCAAATTATTTATAACGACTTTATTTTCCTTTTTGATGTTTCTGTCTGAATCAATCAGTCCTATTACTTTAAAAATAAATAATAATATAAGAAGAGACAAGGAAATAATTAATATTAAAAAAGTAAAGTTTAAAATATTTTTTTTGTTCCTACACCCCAACAGAAGAAGTAATACTGTCAGTATCAGTATTATCAGTAGTAATGTAGCAGTATTTGCAGTAGTACTAAGAGTATTTGCAGGAGTACCTTGTCCTGAGTCGTAGGGGTAGAAGAAGGCAATGATGAGGTTGATGAAGACAGCAAGGTTGAAGGAGATGGTTCCCCAAAGAGACATCCTCCTGGAGAACCAGTACAACACGGGCATACCTGCACAAATACAGACACACACACACACACACACACACACACACACACACACACACACACACACACACACACAATGTAAAGGCAGACAGCTGTTACTTCGGTAAAAGAACTAAAACCGCAGTGTAAAAATACTTTGTTACATTGTTATGTCCTGCATTCAAAACCTTACTTAAATAAAAGAACTACAGTATTAGTAGTAGTATTAGTATCAAATATACTTCAAGTACCAAAAATAGCAGTACTCGGTATGCAGATTAACACAAAAGAAAAAAAAAGAAGAAAATCAATTAAATAGAAAAAGGCAAACGGATAAGATTTTAAAAAGAGATGAGAAAACTAGGCTTAAATAAGACCATCCAAATTACGTGCAAGTGCAACAAGTGAAAAAATAGTCCCAAATTTAGTCGCTGGAAAAAAATAACTGTTTTATTTTGTATATGTAGTAGTGCATTATATTTATATTATAAAATTAAGACTATTATATAGGATCTAATACAGAGCCAGGTGGCACACCACAACAGAGTTGGGCTGATTTCAAGTTTTGACAGTCCGCTTTCAGAGTATGAGCTTAAACTGTTTTGATTTTATGCCAACTGGTGAACTGGCGTTTGTATTTATGACACTTTCTTGTTCCAAGTCCAAATTTTTGGGACACACCAGTTGTATTTACTAGACTTGTATCAGCCTGTATTCAGCTTCTACAAATAAACCCATTGGACCCCATGCATAAACGTTTGTTGTTTTTGAAATATTGCCAAAAATACACTGTTTATCGTAGAAAGAAACTGTAAAAACAGGCATTATCAAGTTGGAAATGTTAGACAGCCTTTGAACGGAGCACAGGTTACAAAAGATTTCATCTTTTAAAAAGCCTGTAAAGCCATGATTGATTCTGCTGAGATGAGACAAATATTTACCAAAAATCTGTTTACACAGAGGAGAGATTAGAGGACAGGAGAGATTGAAAACATGGAAATAGTTAAATATATAGAATATATGGAGCAAACTTTTCCCCCCAACATTCCTGACTCTTGGAAAAGTGTTGTTTATTTTTATATATTCCATTTTATTTACAATTTACAAATAATTTATCACAGAAATTCAACTTCTGTTTTTTTCATTTTTTTTCCAAATATATGTCACTAGAACTGTGTTATTCTGCATAAAATACATATTTGAGTTGTTCCCAATTCAGGACTTTTCTTGTATTTGTTTTATATATATTATATGTACAGAGGATTAAACATATTACAGTGATTTACTGTTTGAAAAAAAAAAAACCCAGTGTGTGTGTGTGTACTCACTCCTCAGCTTCTTCTGCCACTCCATCTCTCCATGCAGGAAAGAGGTTTGTTCAAAGAAGTGTGTGACCTTTGACCCCTGCTCATCCTGCTCGGTGGTGTTGAACACTCGGTTCTTTGACTCTTCAGTTAGAAACTCACAGATGGGATGAACAGGAAACACAATCTGCTCCATGCTGCGGTCGTCACGAACAATCTACAGAGGGTCATATGTTACTTTATAATTACATGGTCATTGGCAAAGTTGGAATAGAATATTTTTTAACTCTTTCCATAAAATGATTGCGACAATGTGAGTATCAGAAAAACTATTTATCATTAAAATGTGTTTGGATGACCCCTCAGTACAGTTAATGAACCACACAACTGATAATAAAAGTATTGTAGTAGTACTGGTAGTAGTACCTCAATCTGTGAGGTGAGCAGGTCGTAGTACTCCAGTGGGTCCTGTTCCACTACAGGAGCTGGAGCTGTGGACTTCAACATCTGGGACAGAGGACGGTTGTTCAGGTTCAACTGCAGACAGAAAGACACAAACAGCAGAATGTGAGTACCACTGCTGCAGTAGTACTACATTAGTACTACTGTAGTACTGCTCCAACAATAGTGTCACTGGAAACGTTGGATGGATGGATGGATGGATTGTTGGATGGATAAATGGATGGATGCATAATTGGATGGATGGATGGATGGATGGATAAATGGATAAATGGGTGAATGGAAGGATAACTGGATGGATGATGGATAAATAAATGGATGGATGGATGGATGGATGAATAAATTGGTGAATGGATGGATAACTGGATGGATAAATAAATGGATGGATGGATGGATATATAGATAACTAAATGGATGGATGGATGGATGGATGATAAATAAATAAATGGATGGATGGATGGATGGATGGATAGATAACTAAATGGATGGATGGATGGATGGATGGATGGATGGATGGATGGATGGATGGATAATAAATGGATGGATAGATGGCTGAATGGATGGATAGATAACTAAATGGATGGATGGATAAATAAATGGATGGATAACTGGATGGATAAATAAATGAATGGATGGATAGATAACTAAATGGATGGATGGATAAATAAATGGATGGATGGATGGATGGATAAATAAATGGATGGATGGATAAATTGGTGAATGGATGAATAAATGGATGGATGGATGGATGGATGGATGGATGGATGGATGGATGGATGGATGGATGGATGGATGGATGGATGGGTGGGTGGCGAGATTACCATGGAGGAGATTCCCTCATCACCCTCTTTGCTGTTCTTTGGAGGTTTCAGGAGGTTCTGCAGGACTTTGTTGTGTCTGGCCAGCTGATACCAAACAAACAAACAGAGAAAGAAATTATATAGAACCACAAAAAGTGACTGAGAGCAGAATGGGACCTCCGGTCAGCCAATCGCTGAGCACAGAGATATCCAGGTAGCCAATGAGGAGCTTGTGTTTAGTCACCTGCTGAGCCAAGATGTAGATGTTATGTCCGACCTCACGGGGAGAGACCTCCACACCCTCACACTCACTCTCCTGCTGGTAGGCCTTCTTTATCACCTCCACCTGTACACACACACACACACACAGTTATACATGCGTATACACATCATTAACCACGGCTTTAAATAAACTCTGTTTAAGGCAACTGACCAGCTCTCGAGGTCGGAGGTTGAACAGGATCCGTTCTGCGTTCTCGCTGTCATGGCGACTCTCCATCAGCGCCAACAGCAGCTTGGAGGCGTTGTCCTGGTAACCGGGAAGAAAGAAACAGCAGCAGTCAGACAACAGGTGGATAAAGTGCTGTGACTTCACAAACTTTTCAATAATAGAAATGAATCTTAGGGAAATTATTTTCATTTTGAAGTAATACACAGCCGGAAACACATTCAAACTCCTTCTGGAGTGCACGCTCATGTGTGATTCTGTATTAATTTTACTCAGAAAATGCAAAAATCTCTGTTAAAATACTTATTATTACAATTGTTTGAAATATACCTGTGTTATTGTGTCATTTGGAAACATAAAATAAAATAAAATCTGATATTTCCCATTAACTTAATTGATAAATACATTTTGGGAAATAAATAGACGGGGAAATGCAAAGGGAAAACAATACATACATTCACAAAAATAAATGTTTAAAAATGTAAATGTTTAAAGGAAAACATTATCCTGCACACAGAGAACCTGTAGACTCTGATTCAATCTGCATTGTGGAATTTGTCACAATTTGCTGCTTTTATTAACTGTGTGGCGGGTACTAATTTCAAACCCTGTAGGAGAGTATGGAAATAATTTTCCAATAAAACATGTGATTTTCCATGACATTTTACTTTTTCTCTCAATTTCTAGGTGATTTCCAGGACTGGAAAATGTGTCAACTGTTTTCCGGGATGCATGGGAACCCTGACAGTCACATACACACACATTGGCCCTCATTTATCAAACGAGCGTATGTCAGAAAGTGAGCGTAAAGTGGGCGTACGATCATTTCTACTCAAGGCTCTGCATTTATCAGTCTGGACGTGAGTGGAGGGTACGATCAGATCTCAGTCTGCTCTCAGCTTGTGTACGCAGGTTTGAGTCAGCGTGAAGTCCACACATCTGAGTCAGAGAATCGATCTTAGACTATAGTATCGATGCCTGGAGCTGATAAACTCTGTGGTGTTTTGTTTTTTAATGGTGACAAAGCAAAACATGTTTAGACTACATCATTTACCATTAAAACATAATCCAAAATAAATACACCCTGCAATCGTGAAATTCTTTAAACAGAATACTAGCCAAGGATATTAAATGTTGTTGTCTTCTGCTGTTTACTGTTATTATTATTATTATTATTATTATTATTATTATCCTGCTGGACACCGGAGCGTCAGCGTCTCCTTCACCATCGGTGCTGCCCGAATAGAAACATTTCCAACCAGCGCTGTCACACGCTCCTCTGACTAGGACATCATTCTTAGTAAATGTAAAGAGGTGAATAATATATCTCCATCACAATAATTGCAATATTTGGATATTATATAGATTATTAAGCTTTATATGTCACGATGTATAAATGAAATATTCCAGCCTCACCAGGAGTTAAATGCTCCACTGCTACTCTGCTGACAGCACCACTGATTTCCTTCTTTTTCACTTTTTATGCTGCCAAACAAAACCAGTTTGTTGTGTTGCAGCGTTTCACTTTCTGCCTCTGAGAAATTCCTCTTCTTTTGGGATTAAAACTTACTTGAAAACATTGTTTACCTCGTTCAACCAAAAAGCTGTAGAAACTTTTCAGTCTGTGCTCCAAATGTAACATATTCAGTGAACTTGTTTGAGTTTATAACTATAACTACTTTTATTTCATAAACCTCCGTTGCTGTGTATTTCTGTAATATGTCTATATTGCTCCTGTTGTTATTTGTAACGGTGCACTTTGCTAATAAAGCTGACTTTAGAGGGTGAGAAAATCCTCTCTTTGGCCGTATTGCGTCCTTCGGTGTGGTAAACTCTGGAGGTGAGCCATCTGAATCGGGTATATATTATATATATTATATATATTAGGGTGTGACATTTAAATGACGCTTGTTTCGAGCCACCACATTTATCAACAGCCGATCATTCTCACGCTGTGATTAGAGAGAAACGATAGTTTGGTAAATCCCATGTGAACCCTGTCGTAAGAACAAATATACACTCAGATCTGCACTGGTTTCTACACTGGTTTGATAAATGAGGGCCACTGAGTGCAGCTGGATGAGTAAACAAACCTTCAGCTGGAGCACCATCTCCATCTGATACCGACACAGAGGACTGATGTCATTCAGGATCAGAGCTGTGATGATGTCGATGCCGTTGGACTCGTGTGTCACAATGCAAGTCTGCAACACACACACATACACAGAAACTGAGTGTCCACGTCCATATTGTGTCCCTGTAACTGTCCCTGAGGTCTGTCAGTATACCTGGTTCTCCTGGCAGGGGCCCTGGCAGTACTCTGTGAGGGTCTCCAGCGTCTGAGTGATCAGGTGGACGTTTGATTCGTTGATGTAGAGGCCCAGCAGGCCCAGGCCGCCGGTGGTGCTGCCACACATGATGTCCAGGAACTGAAGAGTCTCACACACCAGGTTGTAGTTCGTCTTGTTGTTCTGGCAGCGCAAGAAGTTCTGGAAACAAGCACATGCAAAGTAAAATAGACAGAGTTTACATGCAGGATTTTTTTTTAATCCAACGACAGTCGACAGTTCACTGCAAAAAAGGTGTGTGTAAAAACAAGATAAAAACACTAAATCTGAGGGAAATGGTCTTGCTGCATGGACAGATAAATCCACTTGACAAGATTTCTTAAATTAAGATTGTTAAATCTAGAAATAAGCATGTTGAACGCTTAAAATAAGAAATAAATGATAAAACAAGATAAATTAAAGCTGCAAGCAGCGATGAACTGGCCCGAGCAGAGTGCAATGACAATTAATTAAAAACTTTAGATTTAGAAGTGTTAGATAATTTTTGGGGGTCGCCAAATCATTTTGGAAGTCAGCTCTGTCTCCACTGTGTTAAAGTGTTCATGTGTTAATGTGTTTTAGTCTTCGTGGTCATTTAATGTCTTTTTTTTTTGTCATTTTGTGTCTTTTTTTTGTCATTTTGTCTTTTTTTGGTCATTTTGTGTCTTTTTTTTAAAATCATTTTGTGGTCAATTTGTGTCTTTTGGTAATTTTGTTTCCTTTTTTTTGGTAATTTTGTGTCTTTTTTTGGTCATTTTGGGTCTTTGTTGGTCATTTTGTGACTTTTTGTGGTAATTTTTTATCATTTTGTGGTCATTTTGAGTCCTTTTTTGCTTAATTTTATGTACTTTTTTGGTCATTTTGTGTCTTTTTTTGATCATTTTGTGTCATTTTGTGGTCAGTTTGATTCTTTTTTGGGTAATTTTGCGTCTTTTCTGACAAATCCCAAAGTAGCAAGTTCTTACTTTACAAGGAGTCTCTGGCTTGAAGCTGACTGTTACACACTCAGGAGGTCAGAATTGACCTTTAAACTGATAGCAAAGGACTTAGATTAAAAGTAACAATAAAATATAAAAAATATATATAAATGCACAGACAGAGAGATGTTTAAGTTGTTGTCTGCTTCATTATTTTCAAAATTCATCGTATCAGATGAGTTTGTATGATCTGAACTGTGAGATTGTGTTCAGTGAGCGGGGGTCGAGGACAACATGCATGTTAAATTGGGGGTCGCCACTCAAAAAGGTTGAGAACTACTCTGCCCTACAAAGCCTAACTGCAGTAACTACGCAAAAGGTAAAACTTAGAAAAACTGCTTTAAAGTTTTTTTTAACATGTTTTAACTGGCTAGCCAAATTGGTTATATGAAGATAAGTGATATGACACTTATTTCTACATGTATTGATAATGTCATTTTTATGCTCAAAAATAATGACAACTTATTTGACCTTTGACCCCAAAATCGTAGCTACTGCACTTTGGTTTTGCATTGCTGTAAAAGGTTCTAATAGGAATGCAAAAACAGAGTGGAGTAACTATAATGTTGTTGTATTTTGTTTTCAGTGAATAAACATTTTCAAATTGATTTAATACTTTTTTTACTTTATCACTATCTAGATAATAATTTCCCTTTCAAAAAAACGTATAATTTATATTATTTTTATGTTTAAATTAGTATATATATATATCCAAAGCAGACCGTGGTCAGTGCAATTACTGCTTGGTTTTGAGTTGGATTTTGTGTTTTTTAAATAATTATTTCTCTGAAATAAAGCAAAATTGAAATCTAAAACTTTGTCTCAGGATAAAACAGACATCAAGGAGTTCATTTTTAGTTATAACTCAATTTTGACCAAAAATGTAGTTACTGCAGTTCGGCTTGGTAGGGCAGTACTGCTCTAGATGAAACTGATATCCTTCTTTACAAACCCAGATTAATGCACGGATGCTTTATTATGAGTTTGTTGCTGAGTGAATAGAAACTGACCTGCAGGTCGTGGTTGTGGTTCTCACACAGCAGCTGCAGGAACCTGAGGATGGGCTTCATGATGGTCACAGCCGGTCCCATCTCCGTCTCCACCTCCCTCTGCTCTGCTACGGGCTGAACTGGCAGGGCTGCGACCGGGGCGATGGACTGACCCTGGACCAGCAGTGGGTGACCTCCCGTCCCAGGAATGACTAGTGTTGTAGAGCCACCTGTACAGACGGGGAAAATATAAGTATTTATTAAGAGCTGTGATCATTCAAACCTCTGATCTCTGTTTAACCCTCTGGAGTCTCCAAAAACTCCAAATCCAGACTTCTTCATCATCCAGACTAGAAAACAAAGCAGCGTGGAGCCCTACTGTAAATTTACCTCTAAAGTTCTGGCTGTAAACTCCATGAGGCCAGTTTCAGTTTGATGATGATATACCAAGTTAAACTGGAGACAAGCTCAAATATATTTAGTATAAAATTATATAACTTCTTTTAATTCTTTATTGAGCATGATAGTGTTTTGAATGTAAAAAAAGATTAAAAATCACAAAATGACTAAAAAGACACAAAAAGGCACAAATGACTAAAAAAAGACACAAAATGACCAAAAAAAGACACAAAATAACAAAAAAAGACACAACAAGACACAAAATGACCAAAAAAGACACAAAAAAGACAAAAAAGACACAAAGTGACCAAAAAAGACACAAAATTACTTTAAATGGACACAAAATGACTAAAAAACTAAAAAATTCCCACCCTGATGGGTACAATTGGACTTCGACATTTTTTACCAAAATGTATTATTTGTATGTACATCCCACATCATTAAGGACATATTCAACTATCAGAAAAACACATTTTCCCATCTCAGGCCTTGGTTTTCTTTTATTGGTCATTATTTCAACCCTGTTATGTACACTATGGAAGCTCTCTGAATATGATCATAAAATGTATTTCTAATGAAAGCAATATTTTTATATTGATCAGATGTCCCCCACATTATTTCAATAATGATGCCTGAAGTGTACTCAGTGTACTCACTAAGAACTCACAGTAATTTTTCATCAAAAATTTAGTTTAACTGAAGAATATTAATCAAAATCAATGATCTTATGATAGCTCCCAATATTTTAGACAGAAGTTAACAACCATTAGATTATTTTATTATTAAATAATAACAATACAATCGGCTGATTTCTCAGGGAGGTTTTTGCAGAAGAATGAGTCTCACCGTTCTCCAGCTCCTTCTCGTTGGCTTTGTGCGTCATCTCTCCGACATTAACAGAAACGGTGGCTTTAATATCCGTCTGAGCTTCTTTCATCCGGTCGTTAAGAACCTTAAAGAACTTCTCTGACTTGTTGTCGCCCATCATCAGTTTGTAGAAGGAGTTCTGCAGGACAGCGTTCACACATCAGGTTCATTCACAGATGAAGATTTTTGATGACGTGGACGGCTGGTGTTTCCTCACCTGTATCTCTGTGTTCCCTCCCTCCAGCAGGCAGATGGCCAGCTGGATGCTCTCCTGGAAGATCTTGTCGTTCTTGGTGCTCATCACCAGGTCAGTGAACAGCTTGGTTCCTCCTTCTCTGTCCAGACGACACTGAACTGCCTGCACCGCCGCCCAGTCCCGCTCCTGCTCCACGCCTGGCACGCCAAACAAAAATATGTCAATTCAATGTCAATTCCACTAGAAATAACTGTGCAGTTCATTTGTTTAAAAGATAGGACTCAATATATGTTTTGCACTCCATACACATAATAAAAACGCTTTATTGTCCATGATGAGTTGGAAAAAACAGTTATATTTTGATCCAAGTATAAAATAAAAATACTCACTTTTCTTGTCTATTAAAAGGCATCAAAATAAAATAAAAATTACAGTTATTAAAGATGCCACGACTGATATAAGCATAGTGGCTTGGACAAAGCAGCTAGGATTCTGCTGGGATGGGACCAGGCGGCAACCTCCAGGTCTGAGCAGGGAGGCAACCAGTGTCTTGAGCTACAGTCTACCAAAAATTCCAGCAGGGGGCGCTGACGGCAACTGCAAAAGCATTTTGGTCCTTTCTATCTCAATACAAAATGAGAAAAATTCTCACTTGATTTATTACCTCAAAAAATTTCTCATGACAACACTATGGTCTCAATCGCTAGTAAAAAATCTTCTTCATGACAATTTGATGTTAATTGTGTAAATAATGGCCCCATTAAGAAGAAAATAGAAGATAAAGAATCTTATGATTTGATTGACAGGTGGCTAACAAGGCGAACTGTCATCAGGGAGTAATGCGTATCCATGGCAACTTGTACTTTAAACAGCCATGAACTTGTTTGTTCCTATCCGTGTTTTCGTCCAGTTTCGTCTCATAACTTTGAGCCTTCCACTGTATTTTCACTTAATGACAGTTTATTTGAAGATATTGTTAATTAAAAATGTCTTGTTCAGCGTTTGGTTGGACTAACAGACACTCCAAGGAGTCGCTACTCAGTTTTCTGAGGTCAGTAACATTTTGTTTAACATTTTATTTTAGTTTTTTGCTAGCCAAAGTTAGCATCCCAGTTAATGCTAACATTAATTAGCAGCGACATTGCATGCGTAGCTATCAGCCAAGTGCAGTCAGATTGCCGGAGCTGTTGTAGAGAGGCGTGTAATGCAGATCCACCCCTCGCTTCTCCACAGTCCAAATATGGTCTGCTCCCATTTTCCGAAACCAAGATGGCGACATACGTAAAGAAAGATGGCGACAAGTGTAACTCTGAACCCGGTGTTTCCAACGGGCCACAAACCAATGGGTGACATCACGGTGACTACTTCCATTATTTATATACAGTCTATGGATGGGAGTCAGGAATCATAGAACATTGGGCAGTTTTTTCAAATAAATAATAATTTTTGAGTTTTGTTAAAATAAACAATAATTTAATGTTCTGTGTGTCCTTCTCTCTTCTTTCTTCCATCCAAGCTGTGACCCTCATTTGAAACTGAACTGAAATGTTTAAAGTGGTCACTGTGTGGGTCCAGAGCTCTGACAGAAGAAGATGAAGCTGCGTACCTGAAGCTCCAAGCTCGGCGAGGTCGTTCTTCGGGTTGTTCTTCTTGTTTGGAAACAAATAGTTCTGCAGTAAAACCTTCCGCAGTGAAATTCCCTAAAAACAACAGAAAAAAAAGATCAGCTCACATTTAAACACATCTGTTTATAGACAAATTGGATAGTTGTGGTGAAAATATGTGCAAAAGAACTTACTATTCATTTTTAATTAAATCATTTTTTGAATTAAAGAATTTGATTTTATAATTAAAACATATATTAATTGTTGTTGAATGTGTTGTTTGCAGTGTTACAATGTGTTTCAAAATTTGACACGTCAGTCCGCTCCAGTGACAGAAAAATATTTAATGAAAAAAATGCAACCCTGATTCCAAACAAAAAAAATCCTAAACAATCATATGCTAATATTTAAAAAAAATATATATATCCAATTGAAAACGGCCCATAGACAATATATTTATTTTTCAAACTGAACAAAATATATACTGAATTTGAAGCCTGCAACACGTCCCACAAAAATTGGACAGGAGCATTTGTATTTCCCACTGTGTTACTTTAAATGATGAATGGTCTCCAAATATGTTTTTGGTCTTTTGTTTCCCTGGTTTAAAATTCAGAATAAGCTTATATTTACACAAATCAATCTCTCTCTCCTCTCTCTCTCTCTCTCTCTCTCTCTCTCTCTCTCTCTCTCTCTCTATATATATATATATATATATATATATATATATATATATATACACACTACTGGTCAAAAGTTTTAGAACACACCAACTTTTCCAGAATTTAATTGAAAATTATGCAGTTTAATGTCTCAGTGTACTCTGAAATTAATGCACATTTGCAACATTTAAAATTCTTGATTGAGCATGATAGTGTTTTGAAAGTAAAAAAAAGATTCAAAATCACATTTTATGTTGGACTAAAGGACTAAAAAAAAGACACAAAATGACCAAAAAAAGACACAAAATGACAAAAAAAAGACACAAAATGACTTACAAAGACATGAAAAGAATTCAAAAATGGACAAAATAGCCCAAGACTCCATAGAGTTAAGTTGTTAACCCATTTCTTGTTCCCTGAAAAAGGCCTACTTGTATAATTCTGAAATGTACATTATTTTTCAGTTTTGGTTAAGCTTACCTTTTTTTATTTACCTCTGGCAGTTCACCACTTACCTTTGTACCCTTTCAAGCTGTTCATTTGACTTGAACTGCTTGAATTTAAATAAAAAACTGGAAAAATTGGGGTGTTCTAAAACTTTTGACCGGTAGTGTATATATATATATATATATACATACACGCTGAAGAGGTAAAACATTTAACATATTGTCTCAGTACTGAATATACTGAATATATGTCAAAACTGCAATCTGGTTTATTTACGTTTTACACAACGTCCCACTTTCTGGAATCAGATCTTTAAAAGAAGATGCAAGTCATACATAGTTAACATCAGTTAGTGACTAAGTTGGTAAACTGACCTTTTCATCAAAGTCCAGAGTCCTGATCAGCATCTCCTGCAAAGTTCTCAGGACTTTGATACACAGCTTCTCCTCTGCGTTCATCAACGCTTTGGTGTGCTGGATCAGCCTACAAACAAAAACAAACACACATAGATATTTTCCCATCATGCCACTGTGTGTGAATCGGTGCTGCAGCAGATTTTGGGGACCTAGACCTACTTGGAGATGAAGCCTCCGGACTCGCAGCGCTGCCGGGCGTCGGTTCCCTCCAGAAACAGCAGCTCAGGCTGGTGCAGCACGTCCACCAGCACCGACAGCTCAGCGTTCACCAGCGGCTTCAGACGCTCCTCCAGAGTGTTGATGATGTCCTGAGCAACACACACACACACACACACACACACACACACACACACACACACACACATTTTTGTACTTCTATCTTTGTGAGGGCCCTCATTGGAACAGTGAATTCCCTTGCAAAGTTATAATAGTTTGGGATTTTTCATTAGTTTTAGTTTTAATTTTGTTGTTTTTGTTGTTAGTTTTTAGAGTGAGTTTGCTAGTTTTAGTTTAGTATTTATTTTTTGAAATGCTTTAGTTTTATTTTGTTTTTATTAGTTTTAGTTTTTTTTAATGAAGTATTTGTTGGGTGGGAGATTAAAAGAGGTCACCGTACATTTTGCCTTTATTTCCTTTGTCTCATCCGTCTTCATTATGTATGAAAAAAGATGACAAAGACGAAAATCAAGGACATTTTCTTCTTGACTCACTTCATGATACTATTCTTATCTGTCATATTCAGGTCCCATGTTGTTTTCATATCAATAAGCTGTGTTCACACCAAGGTTATTATAGTTTACGAAAACTAACGAAATAATGAAAACTAGAATTGAAAAAACATTTTCGTTAACTGAAATAAAAATAAAAACGAGAGTTTTTAAAAAAACGATAACTAACTGAAACTGTATTGTGTGGTTACAAAACTAACTAAAACTAACTAAAATTATAGTGAAAATGTCCTTAGTTTTTGTTTTTGTCAACTTTTTTCATTCATAATTCAGTGTTTCTATTTGAACATGCAACACATGGTGAATATGTTTACTGAGACTGGGATGTCTACACTCCAACCAAAATTCAAAACACCCGGAACTGTAAGAGTTAATAACCTTATTGGGGCTGAGATGATAAACCAAAGGAAACAAAGGAAACATTTATTATGACCTCTTTGAATCTGGCACCCAACACATAGCCCATTACAAAAAAACTAAAACTAATAAAAACTAAACTAAAACTAAGCATTTTCAAAAAATAAAAACTAAACTAAAACTAGAAAACTCACTCTAAAAACGAACTAAAACTAACTGAATTTGAAAACAAATATTCACAACGAAATTAAAACTAAAACTAACGAAAAATCCAAAACTATTATAACCTTGGTTCACACTGCAGGTCTGTGCACCTTACCTCCCTTTCTTGCCTATGTTTTACATTATATCTACATTTACTTGCCTAAGTAGGTGTATGTTTATGTTTATATTGTATATCTTTTATGTATTTTATTTATTGTCGCACTGCTTTCTGGAGTCAGCTCTTAAATCTCATTGTACATGTGTATAGTGACAATAAAGGCATTCTATTCTATTCTGTTCTATTCTATTCTATGAATGCTGAATTCAGATTTTTTGCTCACATCTGATTTTTTTGTTTGTCTGTTGACATTATGTTTTGAATTTGGCCTATGTCAGACTAAAGTGTGAACTGCTCACTGTCCTGACCTGACCAGCAGGCCCTGGTCAGTTCAGGACAGTTCTTCTTCTTGCTGAAGAACAAAAGCAAAGACGTCACACACAACAGCTGTGTACAGAAGTAAAGATGGAGGCTGTTGAATTCAGCGTTTGCGGTGCGCAGATTGTAACGAGAAGAAGGAGGAGGAGGAGAAAGAGGCTTTCTGTGGAGCGATGGCTGGAGTAGAGGGATTGTAACAGTTCATTGTGTAATCAGCACTGAATTGTGGCGATTGCCAACATAAAATCCTCCACCAGAAATCTGGGAGTCACATTCGACTTACTTTTGACCCAAACATCAAAAAGTTGTCCAGTCCTGTTTTTTCCATTTACGCTCTATCTCCAAAAACAAACCCTCCTATAAACCCTACCATCTCCTATAAATCCCTTCATTTTAAGATTTTACTGATCACTTTTAAAGCTTGTTTTGGTATGGCTCCTAGCTATTTAACAGAATTATCAACTCCATATAAGCCGACCCTCGTCCTCAGATCCTCAGGTCCTTCGGATCGTTCAGACGTCTAAACTAAAAACCAAAGGTGAGCAGGCTTTCTCCACCAGAGACCAGGCTCTGGAAGGAGCTGCCCGAGGAGATAAGGCACGCAGAGTCACTAACTTCTTCTAAATCACTTCTTAAAACCCACTTTTATAGACTTGCTTTCATGTAAAGCTCTCTATCTCACTCTTTTTACTCCTTTTATTTTCTGTGTATGTGAGAATGTCTTGTGATTGTTCCTGCTCTGTGTCTTATTGTTTTTCTTTTAATGTAAGAATAGTTTTTAGTCTTATGGCATCATTCTCTGTCATTAACTGCTCTCTGTCCAAGCACTTTGTAAACTGCTGTTTTTAAAAGGTGCATATAAATAAAGTTATTATCATTATTATTATTATTATTATTATTATTATTATTATTGTTATTATTATTACTATCATTATTTTTGTTGCTCTACAGTGATGTAAAAGTGACTGTTCAGACTGAGGAAGACCTCACACCTGGATCTGATTTAGGACCACATATGAAATAGACCTAGGTCTGATTTGAAAAATGATCAGATTCCATGCAAGGTTATAATAGTTTGGGATTTTTCATTAGTTTTGATTTTTCAAATGTTTTTTCAATTTTAGTTTTCGTTATTTTGTTAGTTTTCGTTAACTATAATAACCTTGATTCCATGTGATTAGTGCTGTTAACACTGTTATAACAAAATCTAAACTGAGTCACATATGAGCAAAAAATCTGATTTGGTTCACTTTTAGCTGCAGGCTGAATGTATTTTTCAGTAAACCCTGTCATACCTGCAGCTTCTCTATGATGTTCTTGTAGTCCCAGGGGTTGCTAGGGGCGATGGGTCTGGAGGAGCGGGACGAGGACTTGTAGTTGGGGTTGGAGCGGGACAGAGAGTTGAGAGCAGAACTGGACAACATGGTGCTGATCTGAGCCTCCAGGTCCAGAGGGAGAGAGATGGAGCGGCTCTTAGCTGAAGGAGGAGAAATATACAAACATTAAAAAAAGGTTTTTGTCACAGAGAGAAAAACATCAAATCCATGTTGGTGGAAAAACATTAAGATCTTTTATTTATCACTAAACCCCAAAAAGCAGTTTCAGGGCGTTTTTTTTGGTTCCTGTCACCTTTTACTCACTGTGACCTTGTTTTTCCACAGCAATATAGAGTATATATACATATATATATATATATATATATATATATATATATACACTTTCTCTCTCTCTCTCTCTCTCTCTCTATATATATATATATATATATTTATATAATCTATAAGTCCTGCAGCTCTATGGAATCAGCACAATCATGGCTAGAAGTGGAAACAACTCAAAAATGTATTTTGTGCAGAATTACACCGTTATAATGACAAAACAAGTTGAAATTATTTGATGATTTATATTACAAAAATGGAACAAAATAGAATCTATAGAATGTGAAAAAACAACAACTTTGCTCCACATGCTCTACATACTGAACTGTTTCCATGTCTTGGAGTCTCTCCTCTCCTGTCCTCTCCTCTCTGCTCTGTGTAAATATTCATGGCTTTAAAGTGTCACTGATGAGAAACAATTTCATGCTTTTTTTTACACCATCTGGTGAGTGAAAACTAATGTTTTTTGGACACATTTAAACGAGACATTTCGATTAGAATATCAGTATTTCAGGCTCAGATTTGTTTGTTTTTCCTGACAGAAGCATTCATCACACATGATTCGTTCAAGAAAGGCTGGAAATTTGAAAATCTGAGGATAATTTCTGTTTTTACAGGTTGCAGGTGTGATGATTGGGTTGTGGGGTTTAGAGGGCTAAATAAAAGTAGCAGGTACCTGATGAATATAGCGTGGTGAAAAATACAAAACTTCACTCTGAGAGGACAATTCAGCTGGTCCTCACTTCTTTAAAGGCTTTTTGAGATTTCAGACTTTGTTTTAAGGATTAAAGGTTACATGATAATGATAATTAACTGAAACTGTATTGTGTGGTTACAAAACTAACTAAAATTATAGTGAAAATGTCCTTCGTTTTCGTCTTTGTCAACTTTTTTTCAAAGATGTCAAAGATGGATAAGACAAAGGAAATAAAGGCAAAATTCACTGTGACCTCTTTTTAATCTCCCATCCCAAAAAATACCCCAATACAAAAAACTAACACTAACACTAAAACTAATAAAAAAACTAAAGCATTAAAAAAAACAACTAAACTAAAACTAGCAAACTCACTCTAATAACTAATTAAAACTAACGACTTCACTATTCCAATGAGGGCCCTCACAAAGATAGAAGTACAAGAATGTGTGTGTGTGTGTGTGTGTTACCTGTCATGGCGAGGGTCTTGATGCAGGTCTCCACCTGTCCTCGGTGCTGCTGCTGCAGCCAGGGACAGTCCAACAGACGGACAGATGATTGCAGCAGCTGAGTGACGATGGTGTGATGAGTCTGACGGAGAGAAAGACAAGAGAGAGAGCGAGAGAGTGAGACACAGAAGGAAGGAACTAGAAACAAATCAAACGTCTTAACGACTTAATTTCAAAGTTCCTAAGTGGCCGGACATATATTTATACAGGTCATATACAGTGCACGTATTCTGAAAAATGCAAAACATGCATACATTTAATTGAACTTTATTAGGTTTACTCGTATTATTTGTTACATTTACAACTACAACCTACAACCTGACTAATATGAAGTATATATATATATATTTTTTTTTTAAATTAAAGAACCTTTAACTTAATACCCTAGACACCAAACCGCTGCCCTCATTTGGAGATGACAAAGTGTTATTAACCCATTTATTCCCACCGTAAAAATATTTCTTAGTTATAAGGCTCTATTCCTGCAGAATATGTCAAGCAAAGCAAATCAAATAAAAAAATCTAAATTACTTTATTTATCCCCGAGGGGAAATTCAGTTAGTCTGGTAACTCTGAAGAATGAGACAGCCTGATGGGTAAATGGTAGATACAACATAAACATACATAACATAAAACACACTTTTTTAACCTATTTTTCCATGAAAGTCTTTTAAACTAATGGGTGATTATTTCAAAGGAGTGCTAATGACACATGATTTGGATATTTTCTTGTCTGGGAAAAATGTGGGATTAAATGGGTTAATATGACTTCTAACTGGTGTTCTGAGATGAAAGTGTGTGATGGTCCTGACCTGCAGAGACGTGCTGTTCTCAGAGAACGGCGAGCTGAAGAAGGCGTTGATGGTGTCAAACACCACGTTGATGATGTATTTCTCCAGGAT